>NC_072731.1:186311961-186365354 GCF_026930045.1 Uloborus diversus | reverse complement strand
TAGAAGTGAAACTTTTGTACTACAGAGAAGCCATTGCAAAAAGGACACCAGTTCCTCAAAACCCACATGAGCTTAGACTATTCTTTAATAACGTTAAAACAGTACAATTTAGCTCCCGATTAGATTAAATACAATAACAATGAAAATTTCAATTATAAATGCAAAAAAAAAAATTTTTAGGCGATCGTCTCTAGGCTTGCAACAAATCGACTTTAAATGACACAAAATAATCAAAAGGGGTCATTTTGAAACCCCCCTTATCGGAGAAGCCTAAAAACAGTTGAGAAAATTTACTTGC
This sequence comes from Uloborus diversus, assembly GCF_026930045.1. Taxonomy (NCBI): domain Eukaryota; kingdom Metazoa; phylum Arthropoda; class Arachnida; order Araneae; family Uloboridae; genus Uloborus; species Uloborus diversus. Next base: position 186,365,056 of record NC_072731.1, on the reverse strand, counting down.
ACACACTTGAGAAAAAATGGCAACAACATGGCATTTATACAGCTAAAATCTGTCCATTGAAAAAAAAAAGAAAAAATCAATATCTGTTGCAGACGATTTCAAATGTCGAACTTAAAATCAAAATCCTCACCAGCTTAGATTATTCTTAAATTACTAAAAAACCGCTCGTCAAGATATGGCGGGCGAAAATTGCTTCTACGTTACAACGAAGCAATTGCCTGTTTGATAATTATTTTAATTGCTGACATTTTAACCCTAACTAAAGTGGATGAACCCTAAACTCCAGCAGATAGCTTTCGTTGTTGACCACTTTTTGTTTCTTCATTCCCCTGAAATGACACAGCCTTACCAGTAAAACAGTTGAGTGACCAGATCCAGTTCAGCCTTGTCACAATAAAGCCTTTCCCTGCATGTTAAACATTACCAAGACATATTATCGAATTATCATGCCGTGGAGCGAGTTTCATTCTTGATGACGTCAGGAGCGTTATTCGATCGTTGGCTATTTTATATATATGAAGATGTACAAAACGTAAATTTTAGGTCCCGATTAGATTATATGAAACCATAATGAAAATTTGTATTATAAATTCAAAATAAAACTTCTAGCGAATGTCTCTCAGGCTCCACAAAAAAATAAATAGACGTTAAATAATTTTTAAAAAAATCAAAAGGGGGGGAATTTGTGCTACTTAAGGGGTCATAGTACCTTTGAAGCAATTTTTTTCAATTTAAGTAAATTCTATTTTTCGTTGAAACCATAACATGCTTACTTACTTTGTAATCAATAATTTATTTTAAAAATTTCTAAATATTGCTTACTTTTTTTAAAAAATTCAAAACGTTTAGGAAAATTTCAATTTTTTAAAAATCCCTAAGACTTTTTTGTTTTTAAACTAATATAAAAAAAGCTTTTTAATAAACGATCACAATCATCATCTCTAAAAATCTGTGCATTCATTTGCTTTTGTGTTTACTAGAAAATTTTCTGTGATCAATTACGTAAAAAATTGTAATAAAAAAAAATGATTTTTAAAGGTATAACATGCTCTAAATATTTGAATAATTTATGAAATGCTTATCCAATGCACAGTTTTGTTAATCATATTATCCTAATTGCAAAAAGTATTACTTTAAAGCTGTATCTTTAATAGAAAAAAATCCTTAGGGATTCCTATGACACGAAAACACAAAAAAAAAAAAAAAAAAAAACGATCATCGGGACACATCAAGTGAAAGTTTTCTTTTTGCATAAGAACACATAGCGAGCATGACCTAAAACCACTCATAACTTTTTAAATATTTGAACTAAAGCAATGAAACTTTTCCCGTGTGTTTGAACTGGTGTTTCGTTTCGAAATAAGCAATATTTTTTTTTTTTGATCGTTTGGTCATTTTTGAGGTACTGTAACCCCTTAATTGTCAGAGAAGCCTAAACAAAGTCAAAGATTTTCATTTGTCCACATTTTAATAAAAATGGCAACGATTCAAATGTAATATTTAAAAAATGTTTTTCCTTACTTAAAACGCTTACAACATTTTCCCTCGTTAACTAAAGCCGTTCGTTCTTTTTTTACCGTAGATAGAAAATGATCTACGGGGATATTTCTTCTACGTTCTCCAATGAAACTAAAATTGAGACGATACGATAAGGGCAATTCCATGAAACTAGAGACATCACAGTAAAAAAAAACTTCATTGTATCAGTATTTTTTTTCTTTCATATGAGGAGAAAAAGACTGTATTTTTATAAAACTATGCAAAAAAAAAAGTTATAAACGCATTTTTTTGTATGTTTTACAGGCAAATTGGAACAACACTACCTCGTGCCCATGTGTCGTTGTATAAGCGGCTCTAAAAGTTAATCCTTTTTTTCACTTAGGAAATTAATTGTTATGTCTACAATCTTATTTTTTATTGAAATTTAGTTTACACAGGAAGATATTAGTCGAACAAAGAAACTTTAAACTGTTATAATTGTTTTTTAAGATTTTCTTTAAAACTAGGCCTTATACTCTAATATAACATCAGTCACAAAATTGTATAAAAGTTTGCATTGCTTAAACAAAAACAAACGAAAATTAATAAAAAGTCATATTATCTTCATTTATGATGATATCTTTAATATTAATTCCTTAAATTCTTAGAAATATTTGAATTTGATTATTTAAAACTTATTTAAAATATGTAACATCAGTCACATTTCTCTTTTCGGTAATAAATCTCAAACAAATTGCACAAATGCCATTGATTGCTGCAGAAAGGCAAAAAAGGAGGAAAGATAATTAAGAAATAAAGAAAAACATGAAAATTACAAAAAGTAAAACAAAGTAGAAGCTAAAAAGAGTGGACGATAAAAAATAAGTACAATAATTTTAAAAAACCTAGCACAATTACCGAAGTTAGTTCAGAATGGAACTAAAAAGAGAAAATAGATGATGAAGTAGAACAAGAGTAGAACAAATTTAAAGCATTGAAATCCCAGGTTTTAATTATTAGCTGCATTACCCCTCTTCAAAATAATGAAACCTTGGTAAAATATGTTAGTTATTAAAAGCGCTCTTTGTTATATCTTCACAAAAGAAAACCGCAGTCGTAAAAAAATTTCCAACATGAAATTTGACAAACATATACAACTAATTCTGAATATAATACATTTGAAAAAAAGTGCGATATCATAGATACAGAAATATTTCTAAATGTCACAGCTTCATGCAAATTTCAGAGCTATCACCATCCGACTTGCAGCCATGTTAAAAAGAGTTATATTTGAGTAATGCTTTTTTTTAAAAATTTATAAGCTGCAGCAGGTGCTTAGCAACAACACTTTCTTTGCAGTAAAGGAGGGAATCACTTCCAGCAGAACATGTTCCAAAATTGTTGACTGCTACAGGAGAACGGGTTCTTGAAGAATATCACTAACAATTGTATCACGAGAAGCTAGATGCATTGAAATTAAAAACTAAGAGTATTTAGTGACTGTCAAGATTCAAGCAGAAAGACATTGGACATAGCCTGTCAATGTGAATGAAATTTATTATTCACATGAGAAAGGAATAAAATATTTAGCACACTAGATGTAATAAATCCAAGAGGACTTTTTATTTTATGAAATACATCAAAAATATATCTTTTAAAACTTTATAAATGCACTTTAATTGTAATTTAAATACAATTTTAAACAAAACATGAGCTAATTTCATTTTTAAGGAGAAATAATTTATAATTGCAGCAATTTATTGTAAATGTAACATCAGTCACTAAATCTTTGTATCATCAGTCACGGGTGTTAAATAATTTTTATACTCTCCGTTTTCAAGTTTTTCCAATAAAACAAAGTGTTTTCATCAAGTTTAAAATCTATACTTTAAGGGGGAAAAATCTGTTTAGATTTTACGTTATAAGTTTGAAGAGAATTTCAAATTGTATATAAATCAATTTTCTCAATGTCTCTTCTGCGTAACATCAGTCACGCTTTTTTATTCCCTTCAATTTCACATAAAAAATTTCCTCAAGTTTGAAAACACGTGTGGGGGCAGTAATGCACCATATCATGACATTTTCGATCAATTTCAGAAGGAACAAAATTTAATTTCAAGACAGCGCTGAATTTGTAAGTTAAAAATAGAGTCAAATTGTAACCAGTCACCGTGGACAGACCCATAAGCATTTCGATTAGAAAGATCCATTTTTTGACCTTAAAATTAATTTTGAAATAAGAAAAGAATTCTTCATCAGTTTTTCCTTTTCGAAACGGTCTATAGACCTTTCCAGCACTAACCAACACAAACTGTGAAAGTGTCAACAAAATCGGTCCGGTAGTTTTCGAGTTCAACCCGGACACACGCATTCGGAGCTTTTTTTTTTTTTTTTTTTAATTTATATAGAGATTTATTTTTGTTGCTGTTATTCAGACGAACCTTTCAAAAGCGATTTGTCAGTTATACATTTTTAAATTTTAACATTACTCGAATTGGTAACTTAAAAATTGATTTTATTGCAGGAAAATAGGTGTTTTAGTATGACTAAATACTCTCTTTGTGTATTCACCGAAAATAATTGAATTTGGCTAGCATGACCATTACTAGTTTTTAGCATGCCCTTAACTAAGCGAGTGTGAAAATATCTAGTCAAACCAGTGTATCCAAATTGTAACCAGTGTAATAATGAATATTTCACAGCTATAAATAAGTGCTTTAATATTGTTGAATACTTTATTAAACATACAGAAATTATTATTGAAAACACAATAAAAGTGCAATTTCTAAATTCTAACAACGTAAGAATTAGGTTTTTTTTTTAGAACTAGAACTGCAACTGCAACATCACAGTTCAGCCACAATAAAACTCTTAATCATACGTATATAGCTAGTCATTTACCCTACATTTTAACTTATTAATGCAGAATTCAATTGAATCGATAAGTCAAAAAAAATTCATCAACAGCACAACTAATTTAAAGGAGAGACAAGAAACTAAATTTTTCAATATTTATCTAACATAACTATACGGCTTTTTTCATTTTTTAAACCGTAGAATATGTTAATAACAGGACACATTCAACGTTGTCTAACAAAAGTAAGCAAATTAGGGAATACACGTATTTCGGGGTTTCCAGGAACCCTTTTTTCAATTCAAAGTTGTGCGCTTTCAGATGTAAAGACATCTGCTTGTTTGTGCTATAAACAACGTCGGACATTTCCTGTTATTTCTAAACACACAAAGATATTCATTTATTTCTCGTAGAATGAGTTGTTTATCTAAAATTTTATCACTTCTATGGAATCATCAAATTTCTTGTTTGATATTAAGAATTAATTAAAAGTTGGAAAGGACTTGTTTTCGCATTGAAGCATAATTTTCATTTTTTTAATAAGAGAAAATAATAATAATTCTTAATTGAATACTTAAAATAAAACTTATTATATATTCTACAAATTGAATGGACACGGATCTTTCTAAAATCTGTAAATTTAGGAATCCTCTTTTGGAGCCTTGGAATGTGTGCTCGACCACATACAAATTTTACTTATAAAAAGCCGAAAAAATCTCTTGCTACATAGCATTTCAACACTTAATGTCGAACTAATATTAATTTGCTTAAACCACCAATGAATAGAGATGTTTCAACTTCACCAGGTGCCAAAATTTTATAACTACAGCTGTAGTAATTAGATACCTGAAATTATGTTTTTTCTTTTCTTGTTCTTCCATAATTATGAGCATTTTGATAATACAGTTTTCTCATGATACTCCGACACCAGCTTTTGAAATCAAGAATCATACTTCTTGTTACTTCTTTTGCAGTGAACTTCTGTGATGTTATTGATGATTTTATTAACATGGTATATTGTTGAGAACATTGGTGACTGGTGCCCCAAAAAACGGGGGGGGGGGGGGTATCAAAAGAAAATGGGGGTGGTGTCCCAGAAGATTTTTTTTTTCAAATATAATAATGGTCTACATCATTGGATTTTAACATTACTGATTACATTACCTCTAAAAAATGTTGAGTACGACCTCAAAAACCATTACGCTTGGCCGTCATAAACTTCCCCTTTTCAATTTAAAGTTTCATTCTTATGAAATAACACGAGAGCAGTCCATTTATTTGTTAACTTTTTGCTTTTAATTTCGTAAAATAAATCAATCCACCCGGTAAAAAAATTACTTTTCAATCGATCATTAAAATTTAAATCTAAAAAGTGAGAGGAAAAGGCCCCTGATGTATTTTTGAAAGTGAGGGGGCAAATGTCCTTTTTGTACGATTCGCCTATGGTTGAGGAGCATATGTAGGGTAGTACTGGTCGAAGTTCAGTTTGAGAACAAGTCATCTCCAGGATGTGGCGTGTTTTCGAACCAACTAGAGATTTTAATGCTTAATATTTTCTATAATTAGTTGGGAGAGATGACTTTTTTTCAGGCTAGAAGGTGTGTCCATATCAGTTGAACTGGAAGTAAAATAATCTAAATTTTGTAAAAACAAACAAAAAAAAAAAAAAAAAGGACAAGACTAGTTTTCGGACTCAACGATTCAATTGTTGTCTGATTTAGGGCGGATACAGACTTTTAGGGGGGAGGGTTATGCTAAAAAATGACATCCCCACCTATAAATAACCTACAGTTTTGGGTGTGAAAAACTTCTGGAACTGCTTGGGTGTTAATAAAAGCACCAAATCGGCTAGGAATAAGGCGCCTAATAGGGCATCATAAAAGTCACTAATTAATTATATTTCAAAATAATTATTAAATTAAAAAAAAAATTTCTGAAGTCGTTTACATTTAATTTATAAAGTGTTTGGACATAATGTATATTGTCGATGGTTTTGGGGGGTTATGACCTTCATGACTCCCCCCTTGTATCCGCCCCTGGTCTGCTTTAAGATTAACCCATAAATATGCATCACCGTTCCTTGTTGAACCACTTAAGACTTCCCCAGTTCTTTGCTTTGAGAATATACGTAAGAAGAAAAAAAATCAACCAAGAAAACCGACGGCAGTCATTAAATGCGCCTCTTTCACCTAACGATGTCTCAAAGCTACAAGTTGACAGCGGCTATCAGTTAGAACTGAGACTTCGTGGCCCGAGCAAAAGATCTTTCTGCTTTTGCTTTTCCTTTTATTATTTTTCTCATCTCTGTCCGGAATAATAAAACCAAAAACGTCGTGTTTGGTTTGATGCGTGTTTTCAATTGAAACCGGGCAGATAAGGCCTGGGCAAAAAGCTTTAACACCAGAGTAATTAAAGTCTGATTTACGAATGGAGGTTTGGATGCTAATTTTTTATTGTCGGTTCCACGACAGGCAGCTTTTTTACTTGTTACGACAGCGCTTAGTGCTTTCTTCAGTTGAAAGTAGTTCTTTTTTTCCAAAAGTGAAATGAAGACGATTTTGGTTTGCTGTTTATGAATGGGAATGCGTTTGCAGGTATCATTCAAACTTTATTCGTCGATCCGTTATTGCCTACGCTAATAAAGTAATAGATGACATTTATACATTTTCGAGTGCTATTTTCTCATTAAGCTTATCGTTTCTGTTAAGATGATAAGCTCGTCGCGAAACCAAAACCAGGTGCATCATGTCCTTCGACATTTTCCACTCCTCGTGGGAAACTTACATATTTTAAAAAGAACGTGACTGTGTTTTATATCTGTGCTGTGTGTCTTTGCGTTATATCGAGTCCTTTAATGAAATGTTTGTACGCTTAACCCTCACAAAGTTACATCAAAATTGACAAAACATTTGTGTTTTTTTTATTTAACTATTTTAATTAGTTTATTCATAAAAGTGCATGTTATCTGTATTATTTATCTAGTCTAGAAATTCAGAAGAAGTAGAATGTTTTTTCTTTTCATATTTTCAAAGTTTAGACCATTAAGAATAAGAAGAGGATTTACGGAAATTCAGATTATTTTCGGAGATATAGTTAATTGTGTTAAAACAAATTCTTTTATTCTCAATATAAACCTGACAACTTGACAAACAGCCATCAAGCCGTGTGGATGTGCGTTCCCTCTTACTGTGTGTTTTACGTAAAAAAAAAAAAAAAAAAAAAAATGTGCGTTACGGGACGCTCGACAGAAGTGATAATTTTCATAGGATTAAATTATTATCATTTTTTAATCCTATGAAAGTAACAGTTGGCTTATGGTAGCTATAATAAGCAACGAAATTTTTGCATTGTATGTTATCTAAAAATCTTGTAAAGACTGCATTAAGTACTTGATGCAGTGACTTGACAGTACCGTGACTTGTAGTGGCTTCTTCTGGCTTATTAATCATTTGTAATTGTAATTTGGATTGTAAAAACGATAATAAATTTTTAGCTCGATCACACACAGCAACAAAATTAACATTAAAATCTGCGGTTAAAATTAAAGGAATTGTATAATAATCATCATTAACTAAAGCAAAACCTTCTTGTGTAAAGTTAAAAGCTGTTTATGAATAAATTGAATAATACGTGAAACATTTTTGTTTGCATATATATATATATATATATATATATATATATATATATATATATATATATATATATATATATATATATATTGGCAATAATAATTTGTTTCTTTGTTTTATTGAAACATTCCACTATACACATTTCACCAATATCGTTTTGTGTAGCCGTATTAAATCTTGTAGCATTATTAACATGTAATCCTACATTTGGAGTGACAATATTTATGCAATCAAGATCATTCTGATAAACTGCTACGCCTCCTGCTCTTACATTTTGACGCTTTAATTGCACAATACGTTTAAAAGATAAAATAATTTTAGTATCATCATTTTTGAACCCCTCCCCTGCAAAAATCACCAGGGACTCTAACCGCACACTTTACTGGATCCCCCGCCCCCAATTAAGTAACTTTTTAGCGAGTGATTGTTTTAAAGTTAAAGTCAGTTTAGATTTTATTCTGTGATGCACAAATTAAATGTTTGTTTATTATTTTTTGTTTTCTCGGCCGTCCCCCCCCCCCCCCCAACCACCGCGTTGCGGAGGCTGCGAGGATGAAGTTCGTTTAAAAAATGTACACCGTATCACAGTTCAAAACCTTAAATGGAGCGAGATATTTTTAGTATAACTAATCGCAAAAATGTTTTTGCTTTGAAAATAAATTTAAAGTTTAAATGCTGTTTTGAATATACATATTGTTTACAATGTTATTGGTATTGTATTGTATTATTTAACTCACCTTTCGTTAGGAGATTGCGTTATGTTGCGACGATCATCCATCTACTGTTAGTTTCATTACTTTTTCTACTATCACTAAACGCTTAAAGCTGACCCAAAGAGTAAAGAAACAAAATTTCAGCGAGCATGCGCGCTTTTGTCTTATGCGCTAACGAAAGGAATGCCAGACGAGAGTTGGGCCGTTACGCGCGTTATGTCACAAATCGGTTTACCCTTCCATAAAAAATTATTACTTCCAAAAAAAAAAAAAAAAAATCACTGCTTTCTTATTCTTAGGGTTGAGTTATACCTGCGAAAATTCAAGGAACAAAAATCTTCCCTAAATTAATCGTATCGAAACGAATTTTCTTAATCCCGAAACTGCACAGGCAATAAGGTGGTCTCACCAAACTTACAACACAGAAAAACCTGAACAAGAACTGAAGAACTGTAACAATAAGAACCCATTCAGGGAACTTACCATGACGAATTATATATTTCAAAGAATTAAAATAATTCCAAAACGTTGACGAATAACATGAGCACTCTGACTGCAATCAAATAAATTAAAATTATGCTCGATTGTCACATGATTTATGATGCTTTACTGTATGATAAAATCTAGGTTTTTCTGGGGATTTTTCTAATTGCGATCTAAGTTTATTTTAACCCTTAACTGGTGGAGTGTTTTTTTGTTTCTTGTATTTTGTAACGTAAATGGTGGGGTGGAAAGGATAACTATCCCCAACATTATATTTCTTGTGAACTCCAAAAAAATTTTTTAAGTTAAAGAAAAGTAAATGTCTCTATGACTTTAGTATTATTTATTTTCTGTATACATACATTGAAACAGCACTGCAAAGGGCATTCATATACGAAGAGCAATGTGCATGTGGACATTACAAAACATAGATATATATGAGATGTAAACACTACAATCCTTACATATAATTGACATGTAAACATTACGAAACATACATGTATACATAACATGCCAACATTACAAAACAAATATATACATGGCATGTAAACTTTACATACACATGCAGGGGCGTGCATAGAAATTTTGGGGAGCGTCACAAATGAATTTTACGGGACCCCTCAATATTGTATACCCCTACGTCCCAACATATGTTTCACCCCTCGTTTTAAAATCTCGGACCCTTTTCAGGTTCAGGCCCGGACCCAACAAGTGTCCCTCCCCCCTTCTCCCCTGTGCACGTTTCTATACACATACATGTAAATGTTATAAAACTTTCAAATGCAAAAGTCCATCTCTGCCGTGGGCAGGTAGAGAGAAATGACTCCACATTTTTCATTTTTTTTCCTTTTTGACATTTTTAATAGACTGTACGTTAGTTTTATTGTACAAGCTTGCTTATTTGGTTTCCACTGCGTAAAAGAAAAAAAAAAAAAAAAACACATTTTATTCCAACATCTCTCTCTTGTTAGTATTGAACCCAAAACGCGTTTTCAAATATCTCGAAAACTAATTTTTCCAGATTACTGCCGTTTACCTCCCCAGGACAGAACTCTCCTGGGGTGTAATTCACTCCATTTCACAGCTAAGAGTCAAATTATAAATGAAAGCAACGCATACAATACCTGTTGTAGCATCGGTGGAAATTCCGTATTATAGCAATTACTCCTACGGCGTACATATGAGCGATCTTCGGCATATATGTACCTTAATCTTCTTTTTCTTGTTGCCATTATGCAGCGTAGATAAGTAAATGAATTAAAGACAGGCTTTCAATCATAAAGGTGCTGACTGTTATCTTTACTTCCTTTTTTCAGTGACATTGGATCACTCCGGGAAAGATCTTTTCGATCTTGTTTTAAATTTTTTCGCATAGAATTTAATGAGAATGATTGCATATTTGAATTTCAATCTACTTGTTAATTAAGAAGCAAAAACAAATGTTGTAAAGTTTAGTGCCAAGATTGTTTCTTAAACGAAGCAATAATATTCACAGTGAGAGAAATGAAAAATACATTGTTTCACATTTTCGATAACCGACGTTTGATTCGGCTAGATTCTAGCCACTTTTATTCTAGCCGCTAGAATAAAAGTGGTGTACGTCATCGTATTTTAGTTCTGAATAATTGAAGGTTTTCTAAAAATCTGTAAGAAATTCAAGCTTGCTTACATTTTAATTTCAAGTGAGCAATTTTTGTTAAAAAATAGGCAATTTTTATCATGTGTTTCCTATGATCTAAAGTAACTTGTGCTCCGCTGTAAAGCAGTCTAAAGAACTTGTTGCACCACTGTTAATCTACATTGGCAATGGATTCACAAAATGTAACATAAGAAGGATGAGAGTATTTAGCTTGGTACACCTTGTAACATTGTTTGCATCTTTTGTAACATATTATTAATTTTATTTATTTAAAAAACAATTAAATATTTCTGTTATATGCATTTTCCCCCCACAGCTTAGTCTGGGTTTAGTAAAATCTTTTTGAGAATGCATTAGAATTTCTTCTTTGAAAACTAGTATAGATCAAAATACGTACAGGAAATACTGTGTTATTTAATACATTGACCTATTTTTTTTTTCACGTTTGTTCATTGACTGGTCAATTCATTTGCATCTTTTCTCATTCCATTTTCTACAACTTCATTTATGTATATTAACGCTGCCGAACTTACCATGTCGCAATTAAAAAGCCCCCCCTCCCTTCCCCTCCCGAAGAGGGCGCAAAAAATCTCAACTTAAATACTTTTCGTTCTGTCGTTCTGTAATTGACAATGGAACCCCAAAATGTATTCCGACGGGCCCCTAATCCTGTAAGTTAGCCACTGTATATTAAACTTTGTATCAGATAATACACATGATGATGTGCATGCCCAAAATTTACGAACATTTTGTTTCTGGATTTCAACAAATCTAGAAAACGTGTGGAAATTTTGGTCATGAAGTAATTCAATTCCTCTACACTGATCCATACTCTTAATTGCTTCACATGAAAAAGGCTAACTTTGGAGTTTAATGGATTTAAAAAGGGGTAAAATTAACAAAGCATCAAGAAATTCTATAATTCGAAAATATTTGGAATGCTCATTGCTTGGCTCTTATTTAGATTTGGTAGTTTTATGGCGCCGCAATGCGAAAGGAGTTATATGCGGTTAAGTTGGGGGAGCGAAGTTTCAATTAAGTGAGACTCCCTCCTTCTTCTCTGTAATCTTAAAGAAAAATTTAAAGGCCTCATTATCTCAGTACGTGACTGCAACAGCGATGCAGATTTATTGCCAAGAATTTCCTAAATTTGAACTTTTCAAGAGTGTAATTTATCAGAACTTCTTTAAAACATATCATCTTACAAAATTTTGAAAACGATGGCAGTATGGCAAATAGATCGGACGTAGTTAATTATATGGCCAACGTCAGTTCAAAGAAAAAAATATCACGTAGGGGAAACTATAGGGAGACTTGACCCAATTTTTGGTATTTTATTTTCCATTTTATTTGTATAATAGTTAGAACGAAATAAAAAACATACATAAATAGTTTGCCATTTTGCTCATTATTATGGCTAAAAATAACAGCATAATTCTAAGTAGAAGTGGTACAAGAAAAAAAAATTGTATTAATCACGTCTGCAAATGGGTCAAGTGTCCCTAGAGCTAGAGAGACTTGACCCAACAAATAGGGAGACATGACCCCCCTCACGATTGTAAGAAGAATCATAGATATTGAAATCAAAAATGTAGGTTAGATAGGGTTTTTTTGTTTTAATAATTGATATCTGGAGCGAATATGCAAAACTTTCACTCTTTAGGTGATGTGTTACAGATTTTGTTTTAAATTAATCTTATTGCACATCAGCGGAAAAGCAGAAGTCTAATTCAAAACTTGATCAGTTAAGTCCTAAACAAAATTTCAATTATTTTATTGAGAAACAAATCATTGAGCTAAAAGTCATTAGTCTTTTAGTTATTTGTCAAATAAAAACAATTTATTAGAGCAAAATATTTTAGTTATTCTTTAAGTTAAAAAAAAAAAAATCCCCCTTCATATTCACAATATTAAAGTTATTGATTAAAGAAAAGCAAACAATTAGGGTCTAAATCACAATATTTTAGCTATTCATAAACAAAAATTCATTGAAAAAATATCAAATAATTCTTTGGGTCAAGTCTCTCTAGTTATCTTGGGTCAAAGCTCCCTAAGCTCCCCAAAGCTTTCTCTTGTTTACCTTAAATTTTTAGCAACTTAGATCAATAAAATCAAATCATTAGGAGTAAATCTCAAATATGTTATCCATTCAGAAATAAATATCATTGAATCAAATTAAAAAAAAAAAAACCCATCAAATTAGGCTTTAGGTCAAGCCTCCCTTAGTTAGCTTGGGGGCAAGTTAGCTTTCTTTTGTTTATCTTAGTTAGCTTTCTTTTGTTTATCTTAAATTTTTAGCAACTTGGATTAAAGTTAGAAAAAATTACTGTATATCAGTAGATAGCTAGAAAATTGACTAAAACATATATTCATTTCCCTCAAAACTGGAGGATATAATCTAAAAAATTCCAAAATCTTCAAAATTTACTTTTTAGGTGCAGTATCATTTAACTCTGAATTTCTTGAAAACCACTAACAATTCTGAAACGGCTTATCCCTGCAAAATACTGCTGTGTGAATGGTCAACCAATAACATGACTAAAATTTTCCCTAAATATCCTTTTCATGGAAGAAATCCTTATGGGTCAAGTCTCCTTATGGGTACAACCTCCCAAGTTCCTCTATATTTTAAGCATATGGGTAAAAGCAGAGAAAATAAAGGTGGTGTATGAAAATGTCTATACAAGGAAATCACACACAGAGGTGCCCACCCCTCTAAATATCGTGAAGAGTAAGACCCCCTCCCAAAAAAAGAGGAAGCACCCCTCAAAACAACTCCCTCCCCTAAAAATTTTAATGGTGCAATCTGCGCTATGACCTCCCCTATGTGGGCACCCCTGGAGTAAATTCGTTACATTGGAGTAAATTCGTTACATATGTTATGGTCGTTTACAGAAATCACTTAGGTTAAACTCGCAGAAGACATAGAAGTCTTTAAATCCTTATGAAGTAAATACAGCTATTCATTTTCCCAAATAAAACATTTCTTCCTACATAATAACAAAACCGGCCTTCCGTCTTAAATGCTATCCCTTTCTCTCATTAATGTAAACCTACTTTTCAAAGACAGCGATAAAATATTACGCTTGGGAAAAAAGAAGAAAGATTTACAGCGCAAGCTGTAGATCTTGTTGCCGACGATTACATTATATTTCGATGGAGTGCAGATGATTTAATATCTTTCGCGTAGCATCAAGATCTTAACATTGCCGATCACGAATTAGGCAGAATCTTTGCCAAGACAGAGCCAAGACAGCGAATCGCAATCAATGTCAAGATCTTGAAGCGCCGTCGCTTGACTTGCATGAAACTTTGTTTACCCTGGGTGATGAATTACCTAGACAGTCAAGTGAAGTCCTTTTTATCGTTATTACTTTTACTTTATTCTTTCGTTTCAGGGCATTTATTTTTATTTGTGTTTATCTCCGTATTTCCCGCGGTATTTTCGACCATGAAGCGCAAAGTTTAATTCATGTTATCAACGCCAGTGAAGATGGATTTGTAGGTTCGGGTTTAAAGGGACATTTTGCCGTTGAAGCTGCGTTTGCTACGGTCAAGTAAGTACCCATACTTGGGACACTACCATACCATAACTTGGGACTTTTTGCCGAATTTAGTTTTTAGGGCTTGTACACCTGTCGGTATTTTACCAATCAGAAACAAATGATGTTACAGAATAAATGAATAGTTATCTATTGAGGCTATGTGAATTGAATTTTGATGCATCACCTTCTGAGTTATTTTAATAATTTTAAAAATTTCGAAAAAATATGGATTTTTAACTATGGAAATAACTTTTATTACCTACACTAACTGAGCAGCATTAGAGTGAATTTGTTGCACATGTCATCTCGGCTATGTACCTATGCCTTATTTGGGAGATTTCATCTCCACTTACTAATTGAAATTTATGCATTTCAGATTGTTAAAAATGAAAATTTTTACAACGTTAGAAGTTCAATTTGAAAATCAAATTATCCAATAGCTGCCATTTCTGAAGTGGGATTACTTAAAAATCCCATTTTTAAAAAATTGAAAAGGCTCAATTTGCTCCCCTTTAATGTTGATCAAATAGAAGTTGATCAAATCCTGTGCTTTCAATTTTTCAAAGCTGTAACTTGACAGCAAAAAAGAAAACTTTTCTGCTAAGTCAAAAAACTTTCTTGATAAGTCCTATGGGTGTCACGGTGTCCCCCTCCCGGGTGACACCCATCTGGTGGGTGATACCTCAACTTAATTTCAGAGTCTATAAAAATTGAAATACTCTAATTCGGAAAAATTTCCCCAATAATAAATCTTAAATTTCATATTAAAAATTTCAACGAATATATTGCACTGCGAGGAGAGGTCGGGTACATGTACGTTTGGAGCAAATTTTACACAAAATGCGGCGGTATACAGCTTTGTACGAATAGCTTTTACTATTCCTACATTTCCTGGTTCAATTTTAATTTTAATTTAACCAAGAAATGTACGAATAGCTTTTACTATTCCTACATTTCTTGGTTCAATTTCAATTTTAATTTTATTGGTAGCTTTAGAATTAACTTTAATATGAAAATTTTAGGATTAACTACAATTATTGAGGATTGTAACCAATAAATCATGTACTGATTTTATTTTGTACTTTTTATTTTGTACTTTTCTTACATTAAGTCTTTAGATTTAAAAAAAAAAACATTTTTATTTTATCGGAGCTTTTGTATTTGCTCTTTCGTATCAACAATTATTTGAATTTACCAAGCACCGTCAGAAGTTTCCCGACTTGCTCAAGCGATACATTCCTTTTACTATTTTATAACAGATCCAAGGTAAAAAATACTTTTTAATTTTTATATGAAAGTGATTACTTAGAAAATGTTAGGCAACAGGACTGTTTGCTGTCAGTTACTATCAGTTAAATAAAGTTAAAAAATAAGCAAGCTAGGAAACTGCGGCGTAGGTAACTGTTACAGAAAGTTCGATAAACAATCAAGCCAGCTGGTTGCCACAATGACAGTTATTTTCTTATTACTAGGCTTTTATACATGTAATCAAATTAATTGGTAGTCAGTTTTTTTAAAAATTGCAAGGAGAGTCAGTGACAAAGAAAGAGAAAAAGAAACCCGGAGTCGGAGTCAAAGTCGGCATGTTTTCGAACGACTCCAACTCCTTTACCCCCAAAATCAGTCCTACTCCGACTTCACAGCCCTGGTTTTAACACATATTGTCAGTCCTAATATGGTATTTTGTACACAAAGCAATGACGCCAAGAAGGAGGCTAGTTACCTCCAGTAGCGTAACTACGGGGTTTGGCGCCCCTGGTGAACTGAAGAAATTGCGATCCCCCCACGCAGGGTCACCTCAATGGGAAGTCACTGGAGATCACCGTGACCTCCCACTTTTTTTTTGGGGGGGGGGATCATTGACTAATTGATTCTACAAATTAGGAGACAGTATTGCAACTAAAATATTCTAATTTTCTTTTTTTGAATAGTTTTTAATGATGCTCAATGTTTCTTCGCAGTAGATGTAATGTATAGTTCTGTGTGCATGCTCGAATTTTATTATTCGGTAAAATTGGGATTTCATTCTGCGAATTGAGACTTTTCCCCTTCCCAAAAGTTTTAGTTCTCCCCCCACCATTTCACATAAATTCAATAAAACCAATTTATTTGCAGTTCGTTAATAAATATAAATAATGTACGTTCTTGAACCAAACGAGAATAAACATTTTTCAGTTCCATTTATAGCAATATATTTATTATTTTTTTCAAAACAGCTTTAACTTTAAATAGAACTTGTTTCAAACCAATAGGAAAATGTATAATAAACAAAATTTACACATTTATTAAATGAAAGAAAGAGAATTTTTTTTTTCAAACAAAAATCAAAGCAATTAATAATTCTATTATAAGTAGGAAAGCAAAGCAAATACAAAAAGCATTGCTAATCTGAAATTGACTAAAAACGCGACCATATACATACAGGGAAAATAAAAGCACTATACAGTAGGCGCCGCTTAATGTGATCACTTTGGGACAGAAACAATTTGATAACAATAACCGAAAAGAATCCATGGGACACAAAATAATGATTTTTTTCCAATTAAGGTGCATTTATTTTGGCAACCTCAAATTAAAATCACAATGACTCAACTGAGCGCAGTTTTAAATTATAAATTATTAAATTAACAGAATGGAAATATCTGAATTATAAAAAGTTAAAGGTAAATTATGCAATTTTTAATCACATAGTAATTGGTGAAGTAAAATATGACCGTTTTCCCTGACATCCGTAAACCAGTTTTAATGCACATTCAGCTTTTCTATCTTTTCCAGCATGGTTTTGCTTGTTGTTTAAATTTTGATTTAACTTCGCTTTGTTTTAATCTCGACACAATTCTTTAATAGTTTACAAAGTAATGGCAACAATGGAGGTCCTACATCAATGCCTTCAACATGTGCAGCGACTGAATTTTTTTAGGTGCAAAATAAAGTTTTCTTAGGGGGAGCCTGTGGTCACTGGGGGCGAACTCTCTGTAGCTTCATTTCTAGAAAAAATTTGAACTGCTATTGAAAACCACAAAATGCTACACAGAAAGTTAGTCTCGTCAGGGCTTGCCTATGTATTTCTGTTAATTGGGGAACAAAAACGGGAGAAAAAGTGAAAGTTTATGAAAAAGTGATAACAATAAACGAAGACGCTGATTACAATATTCGACATTTGTAACGTGTGTTAACATACAAGTGTTCCGGGACTTCGTGATTCTGATAACATTAAGCGAATGATAACATTAACTGTGATCACATAGAGCGGCGCCTACTGTATATTTGCTAATTAAGGCCTCCCAATATTGTGTTCAAATAAGGCATTTTATGCTTAGATTAATTTATAAATTATAATAAGAGTAAACCTTACTTAGAGACTACTTAGCCCTTGAAAAACTATACACGACAAAATGTCGCTCCCTTCCCGAAAAAAAATGGAATCATCCGACTAGAACGCCTCCACTACCGCTCCCTGGTATAGAAATTGTTTGCTTTTAAAACGAATTGTGTGTGTGTGCTTAGCTAAAAACTTTAGCTAACTCAATGAATCGGAATAGAATTTCGGGCCACTGGTAAATCCCCTCCCCCTTTTATTTATTTATTTATTATTTATTTATTTTATTTTTTTATTATTTTTTTTTTTTTTTTTTGAGAATTAAGGATTTTTTTCATTTTCCCCTCTAGCTCTTTTTCTTGCGAATTTTATTTTAAATTTTATTTGTAAAAGTATTTGTCTATTTATGTAATCAATTTTTTAAAAAAATAAAAAAAAAACAATTCCTTTTTTTTTTTAAAATCAGTCGAAATACCGCTCCATGGCTGCTGCGCCCAGGCGAGAGCCGCTCCTGCGAACCCATTGGTACACTACTGGGTGTAGGGTGGAGCACAGTTCGTGCTGCCCAGGGTAGTCTTATCAATTTTTCATTCTTTTGCCTGTTATTTTTGAGGAAGAAAAAAAGTTCTTTTGTGTCCAAAAGAAAAAAAAATGAAGATTATATCAGTGTTCAAAAACCAACCCCTTAGACATTGACTACAGGTTTTTTCATCTTTTAAATACACACTCAGGAATATTGAAAATAGCGCCCCAAGAAAGAAGAAAAGTACAATCGCAAAATTTTGCATATGAGAAGAGGATGAGTTGCAAATGATCCAAGTTTGGTGTCAATGCGCATGATCGTTCACCCTACAGCACCGGTGAAATCGGGAAAAAGGTGCTATAGATAAACTAGTGCAATAATATAGGATTTATAAATGTTACGATTATATCCGGAAGTCGGAGACCTTAATGAGTGAAGGATGCCAGGTAGACGAGTTAGAGAGCGTTTCTCCCGGTTAATCGAGTTTGAGAGAGGTTTGATCATCGGCCAGAAAATTGCAGGCTGGTCGACGAGCCGTGTTGCTGCCCAGGTGAATTGTTCAGAGTGTTCCGTAAGAAACTATTGGAGGCAGTGGACACGAGATGGTACCCACGTGCAAAAAACCGGGTCTGGAGTGACCAGGAAGACCATGAGGAGAGAGGATGGAAGGTTCGGGCGGCAAGCGCTCGTGGATCCCACTCCCACAGTGACTCGTTTCACCATACAAGCAGATAAAGGGGTAGTAGTTGTTCCCCGAACCATTTCTAAACGTCTTTCGAAAATAAATCTGCAGTCCAAGCACCCTTCTCATGTACTCCCGTTAACACCAAAACATGGCAACTCTGCAACGGTGCGAAGCCAGAGCGATGTGGGATGTCACCGATAGGCAAAGGTAGTGCTCAGTGATGAATCCCGATCCGTTCTGGGATCAGAGGGTATCCGTGCGGACGGATGGCGAGGCGCCCTGAAGAAAGGTACCACACCACCCATTCTATCGCACGACACACTGCCCGCACAGCGGGCATAGTGGTCTGGGACGCTATAGCCTATGATAGTTGGCCCACTCTAGTTGTGGTGCGTGGAATCTTAACAGGCCAGCGTTATGTTAATGACATTCTGCAACCACATCCAGGACCGTTCCTAAATGGCCTCCCTGGAGCAATTTTCCAGCAAGATAATGCTCGCCCGCATACAGTTAGAGTTGCTCAAGACTTCTTACGTTCGTTTGAGACTCTTCCATGGCCAGTCCGCTTTCCCGACTTGTCCCCTATAGAGCATTTATGGTATCAGTTGAAACGCCAGCTGTCGCCGTGCTACTCTGTGCAAGATTTAGAAGTGGTTGTTTAAAATTCGGGGGTCCATCGGCCTCAGAACAACATCAAACGTTTAATTAGCTCAATGTCGGACCGTATTGCGGCATGTATTTCAGCAAAAGAGGGTCCAACGCACTTTTGAAGTAGCACTGTATTTATCTCATTTCTTAGTTTGCATTTGTTTAATTGTCTAGATTTTGGGATCAAGTTTATCTCTCATCTGTATTATTCTGTACATTTAATTTCACTTCAGTTCAATGCTTTCTTCTTGGGGCGCTATTTTTAATTTTCCTGAGTGAGTATGTGTGTATATATATATATATATATATATATATATATATTAGGGTGGTCCTTATTTATACGGGAAAATATTTTTTTCGGAATTCAACAAGTGACGCCCTCTAGTTTTGTGACACTATAGTAAAAAGTAATCTGTGCAAAATTTGAACTCGATCGGTTAATAATAACACGTGCCCCTAGGGAGTTGAACTTAAACGCTTTTATTAATTTTCCCACAAATCGAGGTTTTACTCTAGACCCCGTACATCGTTTCTCCTAGGTTTGCAAAATATTTTTACAGCGAGGTAGCACTAAAATTAATCTTTTTAATTACTTCATACACTGTTAAAAAAATTTCCTGAAAATAACGGATAAAGTACCGGCAGCAAAGTTGCCGTAAATATTACGTTTCCGTTAAATTATTTTCCGTGACTTAACAGAAGTTCCATTTCTCATTTCTCCGTTTAGTTCTGTTCTTCCATTTATAAATTTTCCGTGATTTAACGAAAATTCCATTTCTCTTCTTTCCGTTGATCTATTTTTCCGTTTTTAAATTTTCCGTTCATCTATTTTTCCGTTTTAAAACTTTCTGTGTCTTTACAGAACTTTCGGTTCTTGATTTTTCGTTGCGCTATTTCATCGTTTCTCATTTTCACATATTTTACTAAAATTTCATTTTCGTTTTTCTATCCTATGTTTAAAATGATATATAATAGAAAAATAGTTTAACTATTCAAAAGCTATTTTTTTTTAATTTGTATTTATTACTAAAATATATTTTTAGTGAAATTTTTGCTTGATAACTTACCTTTCAAGCATCTCGAAATTCGAATCTTCAGATGAATGAAAATAATCGAAAAGTACCAACAAGGAAATTAGTGGATTTAAATATAACACCAATTTTTGATGCTGATACTGCTCGATATTTCCTTCGACTTCTTCTCGTACATATTCTGGCGTGGCATGGAAAAGCATACATGAAAAGTCAAATAAAATGAGTCAAATAAAATACCATTAAAAACCGGTTGACTTTATCATGGAATAATATACCTGATGGAGAGTACCGCATACCAATTTACTGTGTTTAAAAACAGAATCATTGACATACACGTGAAGAATTTTTTGCTCAGACATAGACTAATAATAAGAGTAGACCGAGCTTTTTCATTCTTGCTGATGAAGAAAATTGGTTCATAGATGTATCACGTGACTAGTGGAAGGGCTTGGCGAAGACTTTGGCAGCATGGTTGCTAGATGGCAGCATTATCTATAGTTTGACACTCGACATGTATTTTAAGACAATGTGTTTTCATTAAAAAAAAAATTCCAAGTGCAGAGATTGAACAGTTTTTTTTTTTTAGTTATGCATTATTTTGACACTAGTAATAGTTTTTGGTCACAGTTTTCAGTAACTTTTATTTCATTCGGAACTACTACGTCAGCGTTGGCGTAAACGTAATGGCGCAAACGTTTTGCGTTAACGCAAAAATGTACTAATCGGTATCTTAAATTGAAATTGTAGGTAAAAATCTTACCGTTTGCCGATTCTTTTTGGACGCTTGAATATTTAATTGCTTAGAGAGTTATTGAAATTGACTAAAGAAAATGCACAATACTTTCTAAACGAAAAACTCACTATATTAACAAAATATTTACAACTTAGAATAACAAATTTACAAATCGGACTCCATAAAAGATCATTCTTCCGTGTTCCATCAATTTTTTTTATTTATTTTATTTCGATCGTCTGCTACGATCAACGCCCGCTGTTGCTAGGATATCCACTAGTCACATGATTTGGTTTATGAGCAGCAAAAGGGTTGCCATAGCTCGGTCTATTCTTATTATTAGTCTATGTGCTCAGATGATGTATACCCCCCCCCCCCCACCCGGTGATTTCCGCATTTTTCTCTCATTGGAATAGCAACATAGATTTTTAGTGCATAAGCATTATACTTAGGCTAAACATATCAATCAGTTCGTTTTACCCGAAATATTTTAACAAGAAACTTGCAATAATCTCAAATAAGTTATTGGATGAGATCCTAAGGAAATAAATTAAATAATTTATATTTTTTATTATAAATGAAATCCCGAAAGGAGTAATGAATGTTTCCAGATTTCTAAGTAGTCAAGAAAACTTATTCTTGTCAAAATTGTAATTGTATTTTCAAAGATTAACAATCTGCTATGCCTTTTCGCAAAAAATATAACAGCAAGACATACTTTTATTTAGAGATTCAAAATGTTTACTTTCAATCTGTTAAAAAAAAAAAAAAAAACTGAGTGACTTTTTTCTGTCTTGCTCGCACACCACGATAATCTCCGGTTGATACGAAATGTTGGCATTTAACGTTTTAATGACTTTCAAGAATACAACGCGTTAGAGCAAAAACAGTAACTTTATAATAGTTCTATAAATTCCAAATCAGCTACCATCGGAATTCTATCAAATGCATATTAACAAGAAAAATACATTTGCATATTAACATGTACAAAGATATTCTACAATACTTACATGTGACCAGCGGTGCTAAGTTTAAGTGTCTCCATTGCGTCTGTACACAAGTAATCCAATAGCCTTTATTTTAAATGGATAACACGAGATTCTAAAGCTATTCTCACCGCTAGAACACACAATATGACTAACGAGCAGAATTGTTCGAAGTATTGAGCAAAATAATACACCGCAATAATATTCTAATACTGACTCAGTAAAACTCACATCAAATCACCAGGGCGATTAAAACACAGCTGCCTGTCTGAAAATGGCGCAAACATTTTTCCAAACTTACAAAGTCCAAAGGCATAAAAACAATTTCGACATACGAGTATATTACTTTCCAGACATGAAATAGCAAGCTATCTATTTTGTCTTCGACATCTGAGTTGTTATTCTAAATAAGCTTTTAATTAAAAAATGTAACAGTGCGATTTAATAAGCACTATCAAAAAGCGATGTTTATCATAACTTGAAGGCTAATCAGGATACTAACAAAGTACAGCACAGCGGCAACCCTAGAAATGGAAAAATTCTGTTTTCGTTACTTCTTTTCGTGATATTTCTGTTTTTGGAAGGAAAAAATACGTTTTGAAGCATTACGGAAATATTCTGTTAAAATCAGTCAGAAAACTACCTGAACTTTCAGGTTTTTTTTAACAGTGTATCATCTAAAGATTTTACATTTATTAAGAATGAAATAGTGCTTTAGAAACTTTACCTTAATCATACGTTTTTCTCAATGTATTTCAATCGTGAGCATTTTCTTCCGAGTCTTGGACTGTCTGTAAACTAAATTGCTTTTGTGACTCAAATTTGGTAAATTGATTGTGAAATTCTTCGATTAATTGGGCTCCTCTTTCAGTTGTATCATTCACAACTTTCAGTATTTTAACGATACCTTATCCCTTTAAATAGCTTCCTTTATTTTGCCACGAATCAGGACATATAGGACAACATCTTTTGATGTTTGTAACTTATCAAACAGTTTTGTTGACTAGTAATTGATTCTATAAAGAGGAAGATCTTTACTAAGGAAGTATTCCAAATCATCTACTGTTATCTGCAAATTTTTATACAGTCATCAGACACGTTTTCCTTATTAGCTAGCATTTTTTGGAGTAGTCTTTTCCTATCTTCGAAGTTAATTAACTCCTTTATCTAATACGGACAAAGATACTAATTCATTCCCTAAATACCATAAGTGATTTATGAATTTTCCAATCACTGCTTCTGCTGCATGTTTGTCATCATTTTGTACGCTGCTAGTTTTTTTAGACACATTATATTATTTAAAGGAGCCTAAACTGGGTTGCTGCGAAAAATCTATATCTTCATAAGGAAATTTAACTGTAAAACAGCATTTATGGGCTTTCTCTTCATGTAAGGTCAATTTAAATTGTTACCAGTTTATCGGCGTTTTTTTCGTTTTTCGTTTTTCTTTTTTTTTTCTTTTTTCAGTTACATCTGGATTTAGCTTCGTATCCCAGTGAATAACTAAAAAATCTAAATTTAAATTCATGAAATTTGTTTTTACCTCCCGAAGATTTTCTCTTGCTCTCTTAAGGGATGTCTAATTGACCACAAGGTCATTTGGATTTAAATTTACAGCATCTACATAGGCTGTTAATAAATGAACAGCATCTTTGTCCCTGATACGGCATTGGTCTAACAGTGATGAAAGGCGAGCCGATATCAATAGTTGTTAAGCTTTTTTTCGTTGTAGTCGAACAGATATAGAAAAAAGTTTCAACAAGTTAGGATAGATACCCATTTCGGTTTCTAAATCTTATGAATTGCAAGAAGAATTTGATGATAATAAAGGTATATGTACTGAAACAGAAGAAAATTAATTTAAAGTATGAATTTTTACATTATTCCGACCTGGACATTTTTTAAATTTAAATTTTAGGTATGGAAAATACAGTATATTTTTATGTTAGGGTAATCGATTTTTTTTTTCAAAATTTATACATTATTTATTTATAAAAGAATTAAAAATTGCATGAACATTTAAGTATATTTATAAACTAAAGAACAGCGAATTAAAATATAATTGCCAGTATTATATTTATAGCACTGAAATCTAGCGATCCTATTTGCCACACCTATAACATACACAGGGATTTTTTTAAAGCAACACCCCCAAAGCCTGGAGGAGGCATTTTTGTTATCGACAAAGATCATTCATTAATGGCCTTTAGAATCCCTTGTGTCTATATTGGTTGAAAGAAATGTTCCCCTGGTTTGAACCGAGCGCAAAATAGCGGTATGGCTGACCCACGGCCATTATTGTACATGAAGCCTCTGTAACTTGTAAAATTTTACACAATGAAAGTGAGAGAATGGTCAGTCTGAAAGTAGCAACATCTATTCAGATTCAAAATTACTTTAAATATGAAACTAAAGAAAACTTTCATATAAAAATGAGAAAATCCGCAACTTTTTCTTCGAAACTCAAAAAAGGGGGCCCTAGGGGCACGGGTTATTATTCATGGATTGACTTAAAATTTTGCAAGGATCATTTATTTGTATAATTTAACAAATTGAGGGGGCGTCGCGTAAAATATCTACAACTTCAAAAATAAGGACCACCCTATATATATATATATATATATATATATATATATATATATATATATATATATATATATATATATATATATATATATATATATATATATATATATATATATATATATATATATATATATATATAGCTAGCTCTTTTTCTTCCGAGTTTTTTTTTCAATTTTTACTTCCTTTTACGAAAAAGGGAGTATTGTATTCGTGAAAAAATTTTACCTCAAAAATCGACTTTAATTTCCATTTTACTCACCCCCGAATGAATACTGAGTTTTGTTTTTTCTTCGACTCGACCACACGTGGATAAGTGCCTAAGAACGTATAGACAAGCGAAATATTCATAATGATGATTCCCGAGTTAATTACAACGAATTTTCTCGTGACGTCTGTATGTATGTATGTATGTATGTGCGGATATGCGTATGTGCGTATGTATGTCGCATAACTCAAGAACGGTTAGTCCTAGAAAGTTCAAATTTGGTACGTATACTCCTAGTGAGGTCTAGTGTTGCACCTCCCCTTTTGGTTGCATTCGGGTGTTTCTAAAGGAGTCTTTTGCCCCTTTTTTGGGGGAAATCATTGTTAATTTCGGCGTAAACTCAAGTGGTGTTATAATTTGGCGGACACTTGGCGATATGTCGCCAGTCTTTTGGTCGCCAAATTTTGTCGCCAAGTTGGTGACAAATTTGGCGATTTTTTAAAAAATTTGTTTCAATTTGGCCACTGTTGGTGATATTTAGAGAGTAAACTATTGAATCACATTAAAATTGCCAGTAACGGGGAAATTACATTAAATTGGAGTAAAACGAAATCCTGTGATGCACACATCAACTCGTTTAAAACATTTTTCAAATTCTATGATCACAAAAAAAAAACTCTTTTATTTTTTTTTATCAGTCGAAATGCCGTACTCCGCCCCCCCCCCCCCCCCCCATGGGTTGCTGCGCCCCTGCCGAGAGCCATTCTTGCCAACCCCTAGTTATACGCTACTGCTTACCTCTCCACCAGAAGGTGGATGGTAACTGGCTGCGATACTACGAAAGCTAATCATGCGTACATAAAAACGTACCGAAAACCATTCCTGCCAGACTATAAATTAAATAAATAAGAGAAAATGGACATGAATAACGCACATTTTGTCTAAGTTGTTATACCTTTGACAAACTGTCCGTTTAGAAGCTAACTATTTCTAAGTTGCAGCAGAACTCATCCTCCGGAATGTTCTACCCCTCACAATTAAGTTCATTCGTACACGATCACATTCATTCACTCTCTGCTGTTTAAAAAGCTAAAGGTTTTTGCACCGATGAAGAGCTTAAGCAATATAACTTCAAAACCAGGGTTTCGAAAGGTAATTTGCGATGCAAAAAATGTAACTCAGACTGATATTTGAGTTATAAAATCTTCTATTCTTCTTACTCATTCAGCTGAATAAAAACCAACTTCTAAAAGCAAAATAAATAAATAAATAAATAAATAAAATAAATAAACAGTTTTGTGCAGAGAAGTAAATGGTAATCAACAACGCTTTGTAGCACAAAATTTGCAGCAATTTTCAAGTGTATTTCCTTTAAACTAAAATTAGAGAGCTTATGTAGCAATAGAAATGAAAATTGGCCCGCTGTGCTCCCACTCCGTTACTGGCAACGAAAACAGTATTCCTGCAGAAAGTGACTCAAAATTTTCAGGCATGAGAATGAATGTTTTGAGTTCACTTGATGGCAAAAGGCATGACATTTCATTCTAAACGTCAAACTTTGATCATTTGAAAAAATAAAGGTCAAAATCCGCAAGCAAATCTAAGGCCTCTTTACGATTAATCTGAAGATCACTTCTATTAGATCTCTATTTAATCTCAACCCACGTGAGATGGAACGAGGAAATGGGAAAGGGGAAAAACTTACCGACATTGAATTGCAGAGTCACGACTGCGATCAAATTTAGCATGTCGGAAAGAGTCAATTTATGCACCTCCAAGGACAAAGGAAAAGCTGTCAATAACAACAAGCAGCAACAGAAATTAGTATGAGAAGCACCAGAAATGTTTGGCTCACTGAGTCCAATTTCGCATGTTTTCGGGCTGGATGATGTACAATAAGACATACGTTTTATGCATACGAATGAACTTATTATGAAGACAAATAAGATTCGCTGTTTGCACTTCCTCTTATTGTCTGTCCCGTGGAGAATTTCTTTCCATGTGTGTTAGTGATACAAATAAAAATAAAAGGTGATGAGCTCGTATGCTATGTGGGGACGAAAGTTGGCGTTTCAGAGATCTACTTGTAATACCGATTTTAAGTTGGACTTGGACGGATTTGAGTTTTTCTGTTTTTCGTTGTATATTTTATTTACCATATGTGGTAGTGTAAGTGAGGGGAGGAGAGACGTGACTTCGTATCAGTGTTCAAAGTGGGGAGCAGGGGCTGAAAGGTTGAGAACCCTCGCACTAAGCAAGCAATAAACGATTAAAGCGCCAGTTTTTAAAATTTCGAAAAAACATTTCATTACTATTTTTCGATTGGGATTACAACATACTTTACTGAAAGTGATACATTTTAAAGTTTATTTTATTTTATTTTATTTTTATTTTATTTTTATTTACTTATTTATTTATTTATTTTTTATTTATTTATTTTATTTTTTATTTATTTTTTATATATTTATTTTATTTTTTATTTATTTATTTATTGCGTAAAACCAACGTAATCCTCAATGAACAATTCATTGATAAGATTTTTTCTTGAAACTAAGAAAACTTCGCCTTTGACTGGTTTCTGAAACAAAGGATTCAATAGACTCTTAAAATATTCATATCTTAAAATAGGGGAGGGGGGCTATTAAAGTTGAAATCCTGGAAAAGTGCCTCAAAAAAACTTTTAAGACTTTCAAATGGAAAAATTGTTTGGAACACACACACACACACACACACAAAAAAAAAAAAAAAAAAAAAAAAAAAAAAAAAAAAAAACTGTAATAAATAAAAATAAAATTTATAGAAACATTTTTTTAAAGTGATATAAAATAAACAAAGAAGAAGAATGTGAAAACGTACTTCTTAGGAAGTAATTTAATGTTTCACTTAATTTTGAAACGTTTTCCTTCAAATAACTGAAGCTGGATATCTTGGACGTCGACTGAATTACTTCTCATTATCAAGCAATCTGTAAGACAAGACCGACCCTCATAAAATAAATCGTAAAACGTCTACATATTCTGCTTCACTTCTGAGAAAACAATATGGACAGAATGTCAAACACATTTGTGAAAGTTTTCATTACATTTATCTTTCTTTTATCTTTGGATGTAACCGGATAGTGGTACGTATAGAAGGGAGAGAAGGTGTAAAAACATCTCAGAGAGTACTTGGTTTTAACATCATTACCAATCCTAAATACAATAGTTTTTCACATGTAAGGAGTGTTTTGATTAACAAAATCTCTTCTCAAAGGTAAATCTGGCTGTGCCAGAACTAAATTGAAGAAATCTTTAAACAAAAAGTGTTCGCAGGGCATTCACTTTTTTTTTTGGGGGGGGGGAGATCCAATTGCTCCCCTGGCTTTAAGCCCCCCCCCCCCCGCAGGCACGTAGCTAGAACTTTGTTAAGGTGGGGGTCCAAGGTTGCACGAACTTCAAAAGAGGAGGCATGCTAAAGCAGAATTAGTAGCTGATAATTACACAAGACTAAGGTAAATCCAATTAAAACTGATCATTAAAATATGATAATTAACTAAAATTAATTAAATAATTGAAATTAATTGAGTCATTAGTTAAAATTAGTTAACAAAAAGTTTATGTTAAGTGGTAAATTAATTATTGTCAGTTTGTAAATTAACATTAAACTGAAAGTTATCACATACAAAGTTTCCAAATATGGGTGAACCTCTGTCCTCCTGAAAATAAGTGATATATTTTCTATTAATAAAAAGGGCACAATAAAAGAAAAACGGAAAACGAAAACTGTTCTAGAAATTACTTGGAAAATGCATGCGATAATTTAATAAAATATTAAAGCTTTGTAATATATTTCAACAAAATATGTACATTTGTACTTATGCCATTTTATTTGAAAACTAGAAAGTCACCCGTCAAGGCATGACGGGTGAAAATTGCTTCAACTCTTCTTCATTTGAACGAAGCAATTGCCTGTTTGGTGATATTTTGATAGTTGAAATTTTAACTCTAACACCAGTGGATTAACCCTAAACTGCAGTAGATAGCGTTCATTGTTTTCGTTTCTTCATTCCTCTGATATGACACAGTCTTATCAGTAAAACTGTTTAAGTTACCGGATCGAGTTCAGCCTTGTCACAATAAAGCCTTTCCTTGCATGTTAAACATTACCAAAACATATTATCGAACTACATATCATGCCGTGGTGCGAATTCATTGTTGAAACACGCGGGTTACTCGATCATCGGCATTATTTATATGAGGATAAATAAATCTATACCTATGAAGCCGAATGTATAATTATATGAATGTTACATAACGTAACCCTGTCCGATTTGAACAACATTTTAGCAAAATCCCACAACTCTCTCAACGAAAATATTAACAAGGTTTCATTTAAAAAGCTTGAATTAGTTTTTATTTATTTACATTTATAATATTCTTTTGATAACACGAAATAGAATGATATTTCCAATCTTATCCGTTTTCTAATTATCATTCCTAATCATCAAGTAAAAGCTTGAACAAACTATTAACTCTTTGAGGGACGGAGGCTTCCTTTGTTGCAACCATTTTTTATATATATTTTTTTCTTTCTTCAGCCAACTGACACAGTGATTTCAGTTAGCTGAAAAAAAAAGAGAAGCAAGAAATAAATGGTGTTCTCAAGTGAAGTCGCTATTCCTCAAAGGGTGAAAACTGTTCGAAAAAATTTTAAATATCGGAAAAGGCGTATTGCCGTTTTTTATCATTATTTTTTTCTTTCTAACGGGGCTGTGTTAGAGGCTTTATCCTTTTGCGGAACAAGTGCGAACCAACGATATGGCATCCAGTCATTCATATGCCACCATTAAGGCGCGGATGTGAATGTCACAGGAAAATGTGATGCCCAATTTCCACCAGATGGAGACAACTGAGCTCTCTTCGATGCGAAACTGCAAAAGAAATTTAATTTTGTCAAGAGTATTCACAGTCAAACGACCTAAGGGATCTTTTACATGCCGATTAATGGAATGTATACCTAATGAATTAAATTAAGCATCTGTGTAA
The DNA here is from genome assembly GCF_026930045.1 of Uloborus diversus. Taxonomy (NCBI): domain Eukaryota; kingdom Metazoa; phylum Arthropoda; class Arachnida; order Araneae; family Uloboridae; genus Uloborus; species Uloborus diversus. Next base: position 186,334,971 of record NC_072731.1, on the reverse strand, counting down.
TTTTTTTTAACAACATGTTGTTAATTTTGACAGCAATGCATATCATATTTTACGACGCAGGTAATGATTTTTTTTCTTCAATACGATGTTAGCAAAACACTCTATTGCAAGAAATAGTAAAAATCTTTAGCTTGAAGAAAATAAGTGTTTTTTTTTTAAGGCAATATATAAAAGAAAAGCTCAAAAACATTTACCTCGTATTCACCTTTTTTGTTTCTTTGCTTGTAATGCAGTAAATAGCGGTAATTTTCACCAAGTAGGGGAGGCTGGGGCTGGAGGGGACAAATTCAGGTTTTCTTTTATTTTCTATAAAACTTTCACAATTGAAATTATTGTTTCTAAAACAGTTTATAAAGCATTTCATTGTCTATTATAAGAATATAGTAACAATGATGTAACGCCAATAATTTGTTCAGTACAATGAATTGCGGTAGGGTAATCCGCTGTCCCTTTCTGCCCCATCATCGGGGTTGAAAGGGACATATGATGGGGATGAAAGGGGCACAACAAATAACAGTACTTAATGTTGCAGCACAATTTTATTTGTGTGAAAATACTTTCCGAAACAACAGCATATTCAATGTCATATAAAAGAACAAATATGAAAATTATTTAATGAACAAATTTCTAATTTCTAATGAACAAATATGAAAATTATTTAACACTAAATGAACTAATATCGATTGGAAATTGAAATTGTGCATTCATCCTTGCTGTGCCACCCAATTTCAAAGGCGGCGGCAACTTTGAAACAACATCATTCATATCTACGATGCTAGTTTCTTCATTGTCAGGAAAACCGAATTTCCAACATGTATGACTCTTCCTAAGGAAAGTTACTTTCAGTTCGTCTGTGTCGGGATTATCAACAACCTTTCCTACATAATGATGCACACAGGATTTTTCTAAAAATTTCACTAATACAAAGTCATTTGTCTGGATATTTGTTTTGTTCACAATAAATTCATCATAATCACTTGTTGAATCCAATGCTTGAAAGCTGTCGTCATCATCACTGTCACTAGATGAGATTGTGAGAAGCTTCCGTTTTATTCGTTTCGGACGGTCTTTCTGAATATTGTAAGAAGCACATTTACTTTTGCCTTTACTAGCAACTTTTGCTAAACGTTCTTGTTCCACTCTTTTTTTTTCAGGTGTGTCTGTCAAAATTCGGGACGAACCCTTTTTTCGACCTCTACATGCCTTTCTTGGTGCAGCCTTAGGATAAGATCGGATCACTTCTATAGAGAGATGCTTTGTATCATTAGAAGACGGGACTGGCACTGCTAAATCTAATAATGGTTTCTCGACTTCTTTTGATGTACCAGGTTGCGATACATCATTTTGGCTGGGAGAAGTTTCTGGGGCTATTATTGGGCTTGGTCTGTCTGTAACGTAGGCACTCAAAAAATCCTCCTCAGTAAAGATTTCTTTATTAAAAGGATAAATGCCACTTTTATGAAAACCGGACTGAATGTTCGATCTTGTGAAGGCCAAAGAAAATTCAATGCCTGCAAGTTCGGCCACATTATAAATGGTTATGGTTTTGCCAGGGTTTGTTATCATCCAGTTATTGGCAGCAGCATTGTATCTACCTTTAAATGGGTCAAAGACAGAAACATCGAGTGGCTGCATTCTGTGGCTACAATGAGGAGTAAATGTCAAAATTACTATGCCATTTTCCTTGGAAAACTTTATGATTTCGACACTTATATGTGTTTCACTATTGTCTATTAGTAACAATATTGGATTATCTAGGGTACAGAAAGAATATTTGGCAAGGTGTTTAAGAGCTGCAAGAAAGTTATCACATGTCATCCATCCAGTCTTATACGCCAATCCAAGGCTCTGTGGAGGTGCACCATGAAGCATAAATTCCTTGTAATTGGTTCTTGGAAAAATAAATACAGGTGGCAAAGTATTTCCTATGGCATTTACAATACATAACATAGTAACGAGTTGACCCCTTTCGCCTGATGTTATTTGTGAAACCTGCTTTTGACCACGTTTTGCAATAATTTTGGGTGGTTTATGTACAGTTGTAATCCCGGTTTCGTCAGCATTACAAATCCTGTCTGCTGTAAATTTGTAGCGATTCATTACTTCTGCAAGTTTCTCATAGAATATTCTGACATTTAAAGCATTGAAACTTGTTGCTCGGGACAGACTAGTTGGCTCAGGAGTACGGAGAGAGAGATCCCCACTTCGTTTCATAAATCCCTTCAGCCAGTCATAGCCAGCTTGCTTTGTGCTTTTCCAAACATCCGGAATCAGTGGCGATTCTATAAGCAAAGCATATTCATAAGCAAGTGTCCTGGTTTGCACAGCAGTTAATCCATGACTAATTTTTGCAGCTTTAACTAAATAAGAAGCTAATTCAGTTTCTTGTTCAGAAGTAAACACTCTTCTATTGCCAATGTTTGGCTTGTGAGTAAATTCCTTAACTTCTCCCATCTCTTTATACATTTTGATTTTTCGTGCTAAATATGATTTAGCAATCCCATATTGTTTAGAAACTGATCTAACTGATTGTCCATGAACTAGAACTTCATTTACAGCTGCTTCCATCTCAGATCCAGTCTTTCTGACTCTATCTGTCTTCCTTTTGTAGTTACGTACCATATTTGCAACTGAAAAAAAAAGTTGTAAAATTTGTATGTCTTAATTTGATTTTATTAAATTAATAAAATATACCTGCAGTTTAAAGTTATTTAAATTATACATTAACAAAGCATTTTTTATTAATTTATTATTAAAATTTTAATGCAATATATTAATTATTGAAATAATTTAAAAAAAGAAAATTTTAAACATAAGCATATTTTTTCTGGGGCTGAAAGGGACATGTCCCTTTCAGCCCCGATGATAGTGTCCCTTTCAGCCCCAGATTCATACATTACATACACCACATGGCTGCTAAGCCTAACTTTCTGTCCTGTGAAAATCGCTTATCACAGATTTTTAGGTATTTAATGTACTTTTAATTAACACACAAAGATTATTTCTATAACTAAATACACTTTAGTTCTGAAACAAAATATAAATAGAATTATAACTTACTTTTTGATGAGGAAAATTAACTTCAGTATTTGCAGATAAAAATAATTGTTATGTTGACAAATTGACTTGGTCTACCAACTATAAACATCTGGCTCCCTCTGTTGGCAGTAAATGAAAACTTTTATTTACATCAGGTTTTAAGAAATATATAATGTCCCTTTCAGCCCCTGTCCCTTTCAGCCCCACTCTCCCCTAATTTATAGTTAAATGCACATGCCTGTTTTTTGTTACGTTTAATGCTACCTTCACAATTTACTAAAGATGGATGCATAGATGCTAATTAAATAACTCCTTAGTACAAAGTCAGTGAATAACAATCAAAAAATGTATTTCAATGATGCAAATACAAATATGTTTTATGGAACAACATCGAATAAGATTTTTTTTTCGTCAATTAAAAACTAACTGTTTTTCTTTTGGGATCATTGAATCACAATTCAGTAAGATTTAAAAGTAATAATTTCTAATAAATTACTTATTACATGCGTTAATATGGCTGAACTTGTAATTTCATAAACTAATCACAGTAAAATATTCAAGTAATTTTCAATTTAATTTTTCTATAAAATTTTGATACCGTAAAAAGTTTGTTACATCAACTTCAATTTTTATTTATTCATTTATTTTATTTATTTTACCTTCAAACACGAATTTTTTTGGGGGGCATTTAATATGTTCCATGGTCTTGCTTAAATATTGGGGGGAAAACATCAGTAAAAATCTTCGTAATTTGTTACTCAGAAAGGCGAGAGAGGTTAAAAGTAATCTAAAAGTTCAAATAAAATTTTTATCAAAATATAAAATGAATCTGAAATGAACCATGCCAAAAATATAGAGTTAAAATGAAAAAAAAAAAAAAAATCAATAATTATTTTTCTCATCCTCAAACACACGAAATGTGTAGAATTTCTTTTTTCGCTGCTGGCTTAGAATCTAAAATGAGTTTTTAAATGGAAAAACACATTAACACGTAAAATTGCTCGTATTATCAAGAAAACTTTAAAAGGGAGCACTGCGACTTACCTAGTTTGGGTAAACTTAATTTCTTTTGCATACAAATTTTGTTCAAGATATGTTTCCTATAAGTATGACGTAGATAAAAACTGTGTGTTAAAACAGAAAAGAATCGGAATTCAATTACTGATTCGCCAGGAACGCACCTCACTCTGGCTGTCTTTCGTACAACATGCTTCTACGAAATCCACAAAAATCCAAAAAGAAAAGAGAAAGAAATAAAGAAAACCACGCCAATGAGACTGTGGGATACGGCGGAAGTGCCGATAAATACTTGTTTTTTACTTTGCCAATGGCAATTTGATAGACCAAGGAGAGGGGCTGAATTTCAAGGTAACAGGACCCAACTGGTTTGAAAGTCGAAAGGGACATTTCCCCGTTTCGGACGGAGTAGGTGACAAAAGCAGACGAAAATTGGGAACCTGCAGTTGTTGCAAGAGGTTTTCGTGTTCTGAATTGACTCAAGCGCTGAGAAAATTGCCGATTACTGGGAATATTTAAGGGGAGAGAATGCTGCTTTTTATAAAATCATTATCTTTCGGAAAAATTTTGTTGATGCGAGATGCAACAACTGAGAAAAAAGGAGAGGGGTTTTTCGGAAAGGGGGGGGGGGGGTCCGGACCCCATGGACTCACCCCTTGGCTACGTCCTTGCCCCCCGCCTCTTGGAAACTTTCTGGAAAAGTTTCCAGTTCTGGAAAAATGGCAGTTATGGAGCTGATATCTGGGAAGGGTTGGTATATGAAGTAAGTTTTGGAAGTTTTAAGATAAAAAGATGCCCATGAAGAGAGACATACTTGCTGAGGCCCGTAGGCCAGAGTATATGGACGCCACCGCCCAGGAATAGGGACATGCTTCCGGAGGCCCTTGGACCAGAAAGGTTTGCATTATAAGCATATTGAAAAAATAAAATCAAAGGAACATTAACTACGATCAAGTGGAAGCAATAAGCAATCGTAATTGATCAAAAAAAAAAAACAAAAAAAACCTTCGTCTATGAGGACGAACCGTTACAATCCCGTATTTCACTTTTAAGGGCTTGAGAGTACTGCATAAATTTTTTAAACCAAGTACTTCTTACCAGGAAACCACACGATCAAGGAAATCAAAACTAGTATGTTGTGGCTATCACGAAACTTTCTTCTATATTTTTCTTTTTCTTTTTTTTTTTCTGATCCCTCCCCATGCTTGACGAGGAAGCAATATTCCCAACAAAAACAAAATTACACATGCAAAAACTTGACCCAATGTCTGAATTATTGCAAAAGCAAAGCAAAGAGCGAAAATTGAAAGTTATTTTAAAAGCCTTGCTTGAATTAATTACAAATATTTTATTTGTTAACAAACATAAGATGGCAACAGTTAAAAACTTTAAATCATTGAGATAATATTTCCTATCATTTCCATACAATTAAAATCACGAGAAATACGCAGACGACAATCTATTACGATTTATCTTTCTTATTGTTGCATTAATAAAAATATTTTTATTCGCAAAAAAAAAAAAAAAAAAGTCAACACCTCTTGGAGCGATCGGCGTCAAAATAGAACCAAAGCCTGTTTACATATGGATTCACATATATTCCAAATTTCAACCAGAACGTAGCATTACTTCTTGAGATAGGGCACTCAAAATGGAAAAAAAGAACGGGTGATTGCGCTACCCCCCTTTTTAGCTGTTGACACAAAAATAAAATCAGTTCTTATACCCACTAAGGGCTACTTGCCGATAAATTTTTCTTTCATTCCGTTCATTATTTCTTGAGATACAGCAGTCACAATTGACGACAAAAAACGTTCTATAGCTCAACCCCCGTTTGAGTTATTGACACCAAAATTGAATCAGTACCTGTTCCTGTTAATATCAACATATGGACCAAATTTTGTTTGATTCCGCCAGTAACTTCCTGAGGAATAGCAAGCACGCGTAACTCGAAAAACGTCCCATTGCTCCACCCCCCTGGGAGGAATTCGCGCCAAAAACTAATGGGCACAAGTTCACATAGGGGCACATATGTGTACTAAATTTCGTTCGATTTCATGCGGTAGTTTTTGTTGTAGAGCGGCCACAAAAAACTGGTCACACACAGACGTGACACACATACATACACACACACACATACATACATACACACACACATACATACACACACACACACACACAGACAGACAGACATTTTCCAAAAATGGTCGAAATGGACTCAGCACACCTCAAAACGTTCGAATCCGTCAAAATTCGAAATTCGAAAATTTGCACGAATCCAATACTTTCTTCTATATATTAGATATAGAAGAAAGTAAAAATCGAAACTTGCATGTACTTGCGAACATGTACAGTGATCTCTCGCTTATACGTGACCTCTGTTATACGCGTTTTTTACTTATACGCGTTTTTCTTACGGGCCCGGCCGGCGATATAGGGAAACAATGTTAACTCTTGTTCATTTATACGCGAAACCTAAAATGCACCTTTCACTTATGCGCGATAATTTTTTTTCAATTTTAAGTTAAATCGCATATTTGCTCTTTGCTTATCAGAAAATTTGTACCCTTCTTGTTCTGTCTCTTGGAATGTATTGCACGCCTGTATTCCATTGTTCGAATTCTTCCAAACACGCGTTCTTTTTTGCACAAGTGAGCAATTGGGGGTGGAATTAGTCTTGTGATTGACATCGAGAGGGGAGAACGGGTTACAAACGAAAAGGTTGTCATCATTAAAAGTCGTGGTCAAGCGGTAAGCATTGACGCTGCCTTTCGAGGATCTTTTCATCCTCGTATTAGACTATAACTTTGATCACGCGATTTTTACTTTCTTCTATATCTAATATATAGAAGAAAGTATTGGATTCGTGGAAATTTTCGAATTTCGAATTTTGACGGATTCGTACGTTTTGAGGTGCGCTGAGTCCATTTCGACCATTTTTGGAAAATGTCTGTCTGTCTGTGTGTATGTATGTGTGTGTGTGTATGTATGTGTGTCACGTCTGTGTGTGACCAGTTTTTTGTGGCCGCTCTACAACAAAAACTACCGCATGAAATCGAACGAAATTTTGTACACATATGTGCCCCTATGTGAACTTGTGCCCATTAGTTTTTGGCGCGAATTCCTCCAAGGGGGGTGGAGCAATGGGACGTTTTTCGAGTTACGCGTGCTTGCTAATCCTCAGGAAGTAACTGGCGGAATCAAACAAAATTTGGTCCATATGTTGGTATTAACAGGAACAGGTGCTGATTCAATTTTGGTGTCAATAACTCAAACGGGGGTTGAGCTATAAAACGTTTTTTGTCGTCAATTGTGACTGCTGTATCTCAAGAAATAATGAACGGAATGAAAGAAAAATTTATCATCAAGTAGCCCTTAGTGGGTATAAGAACAGATTTTATTTTTGTGTCAACAGCTAAAAAGGGGGTAGCGCAATCACCCGTTCTTTTTTTCCATTTTGAGTGCCCTATCTCAAGAAATAATGCTACGTTCTGGTTGAAATTTGGAATATATGTGAATCCATATGTAAACAGGCTCTGTTTTAATTTTGACGCCGATCGCTCCAAGAGGTGTTGATTTTTTTTTTTTTTTTTTGCGAATAAAAATATTATTATTAATGCAACAATAAGAAAGATAAATCGTAATAGATTCTCGTCTGCGTATTTCTCGTGATTTTAATTGTATGGAAATGATAGGAAATATTATCTCAATGATTTAAAATTTTTAACTGTTGCCATCTTATGTTTGTTACGAAATAAAATATTTGTAATTAATTCAAGCAAGGCTTTAAAAATAACTTTCAATTTTCGCTCTTTGCTTTGCTTTTGCAATAATTCAGACATTGGGATAGTCGTCAAGTTTTTGCATGTGTAATTTTGTTTTTGTTATTTTAATTTGGCGTAGTATTTTTACATTCTTCTGTATTTAATATATAGAAGAAAGTATTGGATTCGTGCAAATTTTCGAATTTCGAATTTTGAAGGATTCGAACGTTTTGAGGTGTGCTGAGTCCATTTCGACTATTTTTGGAAAATGTTTGTCTGTCTGTGTGTATGTGTGTGTGTGTGTGTGTGTGTGTGTATGTGTGTCACGTCTGTGTGTGACCAGTTTTTTTGTCGCCGCTCTACAGCAAAAACTACCGCATTAAATCGAACGAAATTTGGTACGCATATGTGCCCCTATGTGAACTTGTGCCCATTGGTTTTTGGCGCGAATTCCTCCAAGGGGGGTGGAGCAATGGGACGTTTTTTGAGTTGCGCGTGATTGCTATTCCTCAGGAAGTAACTGGCGGAATCAAACAAAATTTGGTCCATATGTTGCCAGTAACAGGAACAGGTGCTGATTCAATTTTGGTGTCAATAACTCAAACGGGGGTTGAGCTATAGAACGTATTTTGTCGTCAATTGTGACTGATGTATCTCAAGAAATAACAAACAGAATCAAACAAAAATTTTTTGACAAGTAGCCCTTAATGGGTGTAAGAGCTGATTTTAATTTGGTGTCAACAGCTAAAAAGGGGGTAGCGCAATCGCCCGTTCTTTTTTTCCATTGTGAGTGCCCTATCTCAAGAAGTAATGCTACGTTCTGGTTGAAATTTGGAATATATGTGAATCCATACGTAAACAGGCTCTGGTTCAATTTTGACTCCAATCGTTCCAAGAGGTGTTGATTTTTTTTTTTTTTTTTTGCGAATAAAAATAGTTTTATTAATGCAACAATAAGAATGATAAATCGTAATAGATTGTCGTCTGCGTGTTTCTCGTGATTTTAATTGTATGGAAATGATCGGAAATATTATCTCAATGATTTAAAATTTTTAACTGTTGCCATCTTATGTTTGTTAATAAATAAAATATTTGTAATTAATTAAAGCAAGGCTTTTAAAATAACTTTCAATTTTCGCTCTTTGCTTTGCTTTTGCAATAATTCAGACATTGGGATGGTCGTCAAGTTTTTGCATGTGTCATTTTGTGTTTGTTGGGAATATTGCTTCCCCGTCAAGCATGGGGAGGGATCAGAAAAAAAAAAGAAAAATATAGAAGAAAGTTTCGTGATGGCCACAACATACTAGTTTAGGTTTTGGGGAATTCGCTTACGTACTGTACAGTGTATAAAAATAACAGAACGTACAACTTCATTTTTTTTTTTAAAATTACAATGGATAAACCGAAATTATGTGCATATTGATCCATTAATATTAGTAGTGTACTATTAGTATTACTATAACTGATGTAAACTTATTGCATTTAAGCTTATTTTTGGGTTTTTCGCTTATGTGCGAATTTCACTTGTGCGCGAAAATTTCGTTGTCCCCTTGGCTCGCGTATAAGAGAGAGATCACTGTACTTGTAGTGTAGTATGGAAGGGAAGGGGGACGCGTGCGGAGGAATGATGTCACCAGAAATATTTGCTTTTTTTTGTGTAAAAACAATGCAAATATAATATTAATTGATCTCAACCACCTTTTTATCTGGCGAGTCCATTAAACCCCAAGGTGAGTTCCCAGACACATTTCCAATTCTAGCCATGTGTATGTGGGTGTGTTTTCTGTTGCTTTTCGGAAAATAAGCTTTTTTACTTTCTTCTATATCTAATATATAGAAGAAAGTATTGGATTCGTGCAAATTTTCGAATTTCGAATTTTGACGGATTCGAACGTTTTGAGGTGTGCTGAGTCCATTTCGACCATTTTTGGAAAATGTCTGTCTGTCTGTGTGTGTGTATGTATGTATGTGTGTATGTATGTATGTATGTGTGTCACGTTTGTGTGTGACCAGTTTTTTGTGGCCGCTCTACAACAAAAACTACCGCATGAAATCGAACGAAATTTAGTACACATATGTGCCCCTATGTGAACTTGTGCCCATTAGTTTTTGGCGCGAATTCCTCCAAGGGGGGTGGAGCAATGGGACGTTTTTCGAGTTACGCGTGCTTGCTATTCCTCAGGAAGTTACTGGCGGAATCAAACAAAATTTGGTCCATATGTTGGTATTAACAGGAACAGGTGCTGATTCAATTTTGGTGTCAATAACTCAAACGGGGGTTGAGCTGTAGAACGTTTTTTGTCGTCAATTGTGACTGCTGTATCTCAAGAAATAATGAACGGAATGAAAGAAAAATTTATCGGCAAGTAGCCCTTAGTGGGTATAAGAACTGATTTTATTTTTGTGTCAACAGCTAAAAGGGGGGTAGCGCAATCACCCGTTCTTTTTTTCCATTTTGAGTGCCCTATCTCAAGAAGTAATGCTACGTTCTGGTTGAAATTTGGAATATATGTGAATCCATATGTAAACAGACTTTGGTTCTATTTTGACGCCGATCGCTCCAAGAGGTGTTGATTTTTTTTTTTTTTTTTTTTTTTTTTTTTTTTGCGAATAAAAATATTTTTATTAATGCAACAATAAGAAAGATAAATCGTAATAGATTGTCGTCTGCGTATTTCTCGTGATTTTAATTGTATGGAAATGATCTTACTACTATTATATATGCGAAAGTTTGTCTGTATGGATGTATGGATGTATGGATGGATGTATGGATGTTTGTTACTCTTTCACGCAAAAACTACTGAACGGATTTTCGTAAAACTTTACAATAATATAGCTTATGCATCAGAATAACACATAGGGTAGTTTTCGTCGCGTTATGGGGGGCAAAACCCCCTTAGGGGGGCAATAAAGCACAATTTTTGTATAAATTCTCCAATATTGGGATGAAAAAATACTTGCACATATTTACATTATATGTCCATCGAAAGCTCTGATTTTTCTGCTGAAGATGGCACCTGTTCGAAATTTCTAAGTAGAATAAAAAACGAGTTATGAGCTTTTTAGTTCCATGTTCGAAGGCTTTCCTCAACTCAATACAGTATTTAGTGTATCATCTCAACTCCCTGTCGATAGCGGCAATTGTTGTATTGTTGACTATCTTTGCTTTTCGTGACTGTTCAAGGCTTTTCTCAAGTCAAATCTTGAAGTAAGATTTTTGCACAAGATTGGCAAATAATACATGATTTGGCTGATCAATTTCCACTTAAACGGAACTTTAATGTAATTAATGGTTTTTATTATTATTTATGCTGATTGAACGCTTACTCATTATCCAATCAACCAGCAGATCGCCAAAATTTTTGCAGAAAGATTTCCGTAGCTGATGCATTTGGCAGTTTTTTCAACGTCGCTGTTTTTGAAGCCGAAGACTACGTCATAATGTTTCTCAGCTTTCACCATGTGAACAAAATATCGCCAATCAAAGAATTTTCAAAAGACTTTTTTTACTGTGTTAAATAATCCAGCAACTAAACTAGGCAAATCCATAAACAGCACAAAAACTTCCATTAATTTTCCTTTTTGCACAATTTCAAACAATCACCAGATTTTACAACTTATTTTGGAAACATTTCGGATGAAACTGTTTAGCGCCATTTTATGGTGACCAAAAGTATCTCAGAATCTGGCGACGATATCTCTGTAACGAAAATTAGTATCATATCGTTTTACAAAGGAAGGAAAGAAGGGGGGAGAATCATCGAAGGTACCCCAAAACGACTCTCGCAAATTCGGTAAAATCGCACCAAGAGCCACAATGATTGAAATTTCCCAAAATAGCTAAAGCAAGTATAAGGGGATTACGAGCGCAGCTACTTTTTTTAAATCACTTCGTACTTCATTAGCCATACAGAGAAGGTTTTAGACTCCATGTTAAAAAAAAAGTATCAACAGATGAATCTTTTTAAACATGAGAAGATTAATTTCATGTTTTAGAAATTTGTATATGCTTAAATATAGTGCTCTCGTTTCTAAATCAATACTATTTTGTTCTTTATACTTATTGCTATTTTAGTTTTATGAGTAAGGAAGAAACTCGATTTTTACTTTCTTCTATATCTAATATATAGAAGAAAGTATTCGATTCGTGCAAATTTTCGAATTTCGAATTTTGACGGATTCGTACGTTTTGAGGTGTGCTGAGTCCATTTCGACCATTTTTGGAAAATGTCTGTCTGTCTGTGTGTGTGTGTGTATGTGTGTGTGTATGTATGTATGTGTGTGTGTATGTATGTGTGTCACGTCTGTGTGTGACCAGTTTTTTGTGGCCGCTCTACAACAAAAACTACCGCATGAAATCGAACGAAATTTTGTACACATATGTGCCCCCATGTGAACTTGTGCTCATTAGTTTTTGGCGCGAATTCCTCCAAGGGGGGTGGAGCAATGGGACGTTTTTCGAGTTACGCGTGCTTGCTATTCCTCAGGAAGTAACAGGCGGAATCAAACAAAATTTGGTCCGTATGTTGGTATTAACAGGAACAGGTGCTGATTCAATTTTGGTGTCAATAACTCAAACGGGGGTTGAGCTATAGAACGTTTTTTGTCGTCAATTGTGACTGCTGTATCTCAAGAAATAATGAACGGAATGAAAGAAAAATTTATCGGCAAGTAGCCCTTAGTGGGTATAAGAACTGATTTTATTTTTGTGTCAACAGCTAAAAAGGGGGTAGCGCAATCACCCGTTCTTTTTTTCCATTTTGAGTGCCCTATCTCAAGAAGTAATGCTACGTTCTGGTTGAAATTTGAAATATATGTAAATCCATATGTAAACAGGCTCTGGTTTAATTTTGACGCCGATCGCTCCAAGAGGTGTTGATTTTTTTTTTTTTTTTTGCGAATAAAAATATTTTTATTAATGCAACAATAAGAAAGATAAATCGTAATAGATTGTCGTCTGCGTATTTCTCGTGATTTAATTGTATGGAAATGATAGGAAATATTATCTCAATGATTTAAAATTTTTAACTGTTGCCATCTTATGTTTGTTAACAAATAAAATATTTGTAATTAATTCAAGCAAGGCTTTTAAAATAACTTTCAATTTTCGCTCTTTGCTTTGCTTTTGCAATAATTCAGACATTGGGATGGTCGTCAAGTTTTTGCATGTGTAATTTTGTTTTTGTTAGGAATATTGCTTCCTCGTCAAGCATGGGGAGGGATCAGAAAAAGGAAAAATATAGAAGAAAGTTTCGTGATGGCCACAACATACTAGCTAATCACGTCAAAAAGATGTGTTTTAAATTCTTTCACTTAAAACAGAAAACAAAAGCAAGTAACGATTTTTTCTCTAAATTATTACTGACCCAGGCAACGCCGGGTATTTTCACTAGTAGGAAATATTATCTCAATGATTTAAAATTTTGAACTGTTGCCATCTTATGTTTGTTAACAAATAAAATATTTGTAATTCATTCAAGCAAGGCTTTTAAAATAACTTTCAATTTTCGCTCTTTGCTTTGCTTTTGCAATAATTCAGACATTGGGATAGTCGTCAAGTTTTTGCTTGTGTCATTTTGTTTTTGTTGGGAATATTGCTTCCTCGTCAAGCATGGGGAGGGATCAGAAAAAAAAAAAAAGAAAAATATAGAAGAAAGTTTCGTGATGGCCACAACATACTAGTTTTTACTTTCTTCTATATCTAATATATAGAAGAAAGTATTGGATTCGTGCAAATTTTCGAATTTCGAATTTTGACGGATTCGAACGTTTTGAGGTGTGCAGAGTCCATTTCGACTATTTTTGGAAAATGTCTGTCTGTGTGTCTGTGTGTGTGTGTGTATGTATGTATGTGTGTCACGTCTGTGTGACCAGTTTTTTGTGGCCGCTCTACAGCAAAAACTACCGCATGAAATCGAACGAAATTTGGTACACATATGTGCCCGTATGTGAACTTGTGCCCATTGGTTTTTGGCGCGAATTCCTCCAAGGGGGGGTGGAGCAATGGGACGTTTTTTGAGTTACGCGTGCTTGCTATTCCTCAGGAAGTAACTGGCGGAATCAAACAAAATTTGGTTTATATGTTGCCATTAACAGGAACAGGTGCTGATTCAATTTTGGTGTCAATATCTCAAACGGAGGTTGAGCTATAGAACGTTTTTTGGTCGTCAATTGTGACTGCTGTATCTCAAGAAATAATGAACGGAATGAAAGAAAAATTTATCGGCAAGTAGCCCTTAGTGGGTATAAGAGCTGATTTTATTTTGGTGTCAACAGCTAAAAAGGGGGGTAGCGCAATCGCCCGTTCTTTTTTTCCATTGTGAGTACCCTATCTCAAGAAGTAATGCTACGTTCTGTTTGAAATTTGGAATATATGTGAATCCATACGTAAACAGGCTTTGGTTCAATTTTGACGCCAATCGCTCCAAGAGGTGTTGATTTTTTTTTTTTTTTTTGCGAATAAAAATAGCTTTATTAATGCAACAATAAGAAAGATAAATCGTAATAGATTGTCGTCTGCGTATTTCTCGTGATTTTAATTGTATGGAAATGATCGGAAATATTATCTCAATGATTTAAAATTTTTAACTGTTGCCATCTTATGTTTGTTAACAAATAAAATATTTGTAATTAATTCAAGCAAGGCTTTTAAAATAACTTTCAATTTTCGCTCTTTGCTTTGCTTTTGCAATAATGCAGACATTGGGATGGTCGTCAATTTTTTTCATGTGTAATTTGGTTTTTGTTGGGAATATTGCTTCCTCGTCAAGCATGGGGAGGGATCAGAAAAAAAAGAAAAATGTAGAAGAAAGTTTCGTGATGGCCACAACATACTAGTTTTTTTTTTGCTTTTTTGCCACATTTTGCACTTTAGCAAGTGGTGCCACCTAGGGGGGGGGGAGGGAATCGTAGGGCAGATCGCGTGTTTTGAGGTGTATTCTTCTCATTTTGGGGGATCTCCATGCTATTTGGGGGGGGGGGACACCTCTGCCTTATCTTTAGTGTAAAAAATTGCTTATTTGGTTTCCGCTGAAAATTAAGCACGAAAAAATGTCATATTCAAACGTTTCCCTTTTTGGAATCGAAAACGGATTTCTTCATATATCTCAACATCATTTCTGTAGATACAGCGTTTTAACTTCCTACGGCAGAATTGACCTTTTCCACAGTAAAATTTTGAAGAGACGGACCCGATAAAAGTATATTTTTGCATATTAGTAGATTTTAAGTAGATTTTATTGTAGTACTTTAAATAATTATTACAATATTATTGGTGTAATATATTTTCAGTATTTCTTATTATAGTTGTTATAAGTATTAATTATGAGTATTTCTTTTAGATTCTGTTAGAAACTAATTTGTTTACATTAGGCAATTAAATTTAAATTATTTAAAAAATCTCTAATTCAGAAATTTTAATCAACAGATTAATCTAAATACCAACAAGAGCTAAAGTAAAATAAAAATGAAATAATAAATTAATTTGTATACTTAAGGTAATATAAATTTAAAAAAAAATTATAATTCAGAAAATTTAATTACCAGATTAATGTTAAATACAAATAAGAGATATAGTAAAATAAAAATGAAAGAATCCTGTCGAAAGGGCAAAAATATGCTACTAACCCTAACAAATATGATACTGAACAAGATAATGATTAAGAAAATTGTGGCACTAGAAGCATGGCATGAATTTAAGCCGTATACAGATATTTCAGGCACTCAACCTCCCACGAAATGCAAAATTGCAAAGGTGTTTAAAATGAAGATGGCCGAGTTTTCAACAACCCAGACTTATATCAAGCATACAGTCTCATGTCCGAGTTTTGTGGTTGTAATAATCTGGAAATGAATAAGTGATTGTAGTTTGATTGACACATAACTTGTAAAAGTTATTCCAGTATTTTTAAAAACGAATAAAAAACATGCAATATGTTGTGTATTTACGTTATACCCATTTTTAGCTGTAGGCAGATTTTGTTTCGACGTCAGGGGTTGTAGTAACGAACGTCGCCTATATTTACAGTTTTTAAGAACAAAAATAACTATTTCCCTCCATCCATGATGTAATTGTAGATATCAATAATTTTGAAACGCAGGTTATTGACATTTTTTTTATCCGTTGATTTCTTTTTTCTTTTTTTTTTTGTCTTAAATTAAAAACCAAATGTTTTTCCCCACAGTGGTCAGACAATAAAACTTCATGCATTAATTATCAATTTTCATAGGTTTGATGGTGATTAATTTAACACGCACAAGTAAGGGATTAATGCAACACATCTTTCCCATGTTTTGCAGAAGACCCAAAATGGAAATGAGATGCCTTACAAGATGCAGACGGTGAAATCGCACGGTGTTTTTAATTTCTGGCCAAGTCTTAAAATCTGACGATTTTTCTTGAGATTTCAGCAGATTTTAAGTCCCTGTATCTCGAAAACGAAGAGACGAGAGCACACAATTTATGGGTCAAAAAAAAATCTCAATATGCTGTTTCAAATGCGACCATTTTGAATCTTTTCCATGATTAATGAAGTTGTGTGGTTCCCTGACTAGAATACCTTTTTTTTCATCTTATCACTGAACTTCTTCTTTTTTATTTTTTTTTATTACTATTTATTTATTTATTTTTCTAAAGGCTGAAAATCTGCTTTAAACCTTTATCATGGTGGTATACATTTCTCGCCCCACTTCCTTTACATGTTGAAATCACAATAGCAGCTTAACTAAAAACGTAATCCAAACTAAACATTCACGAAAGGATAATAAATGAATTATTATAACTATTAGCACGTGTCACATGAACGCACACAGCTAATTTTGTTATTTTACTGTTACTAAATTTGCCGGATCAGAGTATCCTATCCCTGCTTTTAAAAGCTTCGTTGTGTATCTGTACTTCGTTCAAGTTAAAGATAGATCGAAAGACAGGTTGCCAGAAAGTTTCACTCTGAGGCCACTTTTGAGGATTTTCTTTTGAGGGGAAATGAAAAAAAAGAAAAGTATACCAATAATATTCGTATTCGCCAATAACGTTCTGCTTGACACCCCAATTTGTTCTTATGCCAAGCCAAACTCCTGAATGACGTCTGAAATGGCACATTTCTTTGTCTACATCAGGGGTTCTCAAACTAGGTGCCATGACACCGTGGTTTGTCACAAGAAGACACAATGGGTGCCGCGAAATGACGATTTCAAAACGCTCTAGTTCTTTAACTAAAGGTCACTTTCGATTTACCAGAATAATCTTGAAGCAATGGAATTTGTTCGTGTAGGGGAAAAAAGGTACAAAAAAGAGCTGTTCAGATAATGTACACACGATTAATAAAAACTGTAGCAATATCTTTTTTTGTCGTAAAAATCGTCGTAAATAATCGTAACTCTATTCATAATCACCTTGCATATGTGGTGCCGTGAGAAAATTCGAATTCGTCAAAGGATGCCACGAGTTGAAGAAGTTTGGGAACCAGTGATTTAACATCAATTCTGCCCCCTTTTGGGGGGGGGAGTAGGTAAGATAATGCAGTACCTTTTGTTAAGCCGAAAGTCGCTTTTTGGGCATATTCGTAATTGATTCTTTGAAAAGAATGTTAGTTAGAATTACTTGAGGTATTAACTTCAAAATTTATGCAAATTGACACAAAACGTTGTTCTTCCTAGAGAATCGTAACTGCTCGTGAAGCAATATTTTCTGCAAGGTTTTAGTCAGTTTTCGAAAATTTCTCAGTCATATCTATGAGGGGAATTTTTGTGTTTAAACTAATGAAGCTTGAAAGTTTTGAACACTTTGCATTTTACGTTACTTGAATTTTATTCATGAGTTCTTAAAGATATTAACATGTTTGTTCGAAGTAATGCGCAAACCAGGCCAAGCATCAAATAGTTGTATATATTTTCAAATCTCTCCTTTTGTGCTGAGAAGTTTAAGTGGATTTCTCTTTTTCTTGTTCTTCCAATCCGATGAGCAGCTCTGTGAATTTGTTACTTTGCAATTCCTTCGTTTTAAAATCTTTTAACTTCTTTGAAGTGAAGAGTGTTCTGTACCAAGCATAGGCGGCTTCCCCGAACGCAGTTTTACTCAATTTTTGGTGGTGTTGAGAAGGTCGGAGAACAAGTTTGACTATCAGAATCAATAGCTATATTTTCACTTATACAATAGTATTGATTCTAAAAATTAATGGCGTTAAGCAGGCCCCTCATTTCAGTTTTCGAGTGGGGGGGGGGGGGGTACATACTTAATACGTAATAACTGCTGGAAAATGAAAACGGCAATTTACATACAAAAATGTAGATTTACATTGATTCTAAATTCCATTAGAGCGGCAATCGACTCCCTTCCTCCCTAAATGCAATTATTAATGCCCCCCTTGGCATCAATAAGCTATGTCAAGCTGTCAATTTATCGATGGTTTTCACCTAACGAATTTCATTAATAGTTGTTTTTACAACCCAAAGAAAAGGGAAACATAAAGTAATATAGCGGGGCAGAGTGAAATGGTAAAATTTTTTCACAATTTGTAGCGTCGCCAATCTACCTTGTTCTTGAAGACAAGGCTGATTGAAATCCCGTTACAACGAACTTCAAGGCATCGCAAATTTTGTCCGTTTTAACGGGAACTTCGTTGTATTGGATTTAAAGCAATACATGGGAAATTGAATTGAGGCTGAAAATTTGTTTCGTTGAAATTGATATTTCGTTGTATTCAGTAGCGTAACTATGGAGCCTAGCGCCCCTGGCGAACTAAAGAAATTGCGCCCCTCCACCATGTGGGCAACCCCCCCAGGGTTGCCCACATGGGAAGTAACCGGAGGTCATTGTGACCTCCAAAAAGATTTTATTTATTTTTATTTTTTTGGAACATTTTGATAAGTTGATTTGACAAATAGGAGGCAGCATTGTAATTTTTTTTCTTATTTTCTTTTTTAGAATTGTTTTCAATGATGCCCAATGTTCCATCTCAGTAGATGTTATGTATGTATCTCTAGCTCTTCTTTGTGCGAGGTTTTTTTTTTTTCCATTATTTTAAAGCATTTTTCAAATTTTATGATAAAAAAAAAACCCCTCTTAATTTTTTTTAATTAGTTGAAATGCCGCTCCCCTGGCTGCTGCGCCCCTGGCGAGAGCCACTCCTGCCAGCCCCTTACTGGTTGTATTGGTACTCGTTGCTACGGGATTTCACCGAAGCTCTAAAGATCAAGGTTATAATAACACAAGAAATCACATTATCAAAATTTGCTATTCATATTGAATATTGTGAATCAAAAATAGCTTTTGTTACTATAAAATGATAAAGGTTTAGTAATTAACATTTTAAAAATTAATTGAAATCTAGCTATGTCCGCAGCCAGGGGCGGCAAATAGGGGGGTCAAGAGGGGGCGGTTGCACCCCCAAATTTTTTGAGCAGAATGATGGAAAATGGATGAATTCAATTTATGTAAGTCGGAAATAAATGTTCACTAAAGGAAATCTCGCTGGTTCTCAGCAACTATTTGAAGAGACTCGACATATTCTCAGACTAGAAGAAGTGTTTTTCATTATTTGGATGATGACTTAGAAATTCATGAAGTATTTTCGGCTTTTTCAGAACATAGAAAACTGATAGAAAACCATGGTTAATTTTAACTAAAGATGACATTGCCTCATATAGGCTAAATATTTCACACTTGTGTGCCCAGTGTTACGATGGTATGTGCAATACGAGAGGCTCGTGAAAAGTGGTGTGGCAGCATGGTTTTCACAAGAAAATTCCTTGATATTTTACATTCACTTTTACGCTCATTTTTTAAGTTTATATTTATTTAATGAGTGTTCATTGCTTTCTTCTGCTAGAAACACGTTTCAGCTGCTCAATACACTATAATGCTTTGATAGAAACTTCTTCAAAATGCATTTGATTATTAAAAAAAAAAAAAAAAGACATATTAACCAAATACCTTTTATGGGACTCTATAATTATGCAATCGCGGAGTGACACAAGATAATCTTCAAGAGTTAAAACGATAAAATCATTTCTCTATAACTTCAAAGCAGTGATTTGACGACTGGAAGAATTATTGCAAAACGATTCTTTCAATGGTGAAAAAGCTCATGCCCTTTAGCATGTATGACTTCGTTTGAATTTTTATCCACTTTGTTTGCATCGAGAAAAGGTTTTTGAAAAATGCTTTACTCTATCAAAATCTATATCTTCAATCCGCTACTCGACTATTCAAACCACAGTTCAATCTGCAATCGATCTGTGTGTACATTTCAATCAATCGTGAAATTTTTCAAAAAAAAAAAAAAAAAAATTCTTCCTCCTAGCCAATTTTAAAGAGGCGGAAAAAAAAAAAAAAAAGTGACAAAAATCCACATGATGATGTGAAGTCAAACATTAATTTTTGAATATTCTGTATGAAGTAATAGATTCAGTTTCGAATAAAATTAACACAAAATTTGATGATAATTATTTTTCTATATGGTTGGCTGGGATTATGGTTATTTGGATTAGATTTTGAAAACGAAAAATAAAATGTTTCAACTGTGAGTAAAAGTTTTAGCATGAGGAAAGAATAATTACAAGCAATATACCGACAGAATGATTTTCACATCCAGAGTCTTCAGTTTCGTCCTTATTATGGGCTCATCAGTCTGGAATAGTGAATAACAGAGCTGGAGGCAGATGATATCTCATTGAAGCTGCGAGCACCGACATGACTAGATATTCAATGATGAAAAGTTTAAGCCCCTCACAGTTTTTGAAGTAGCATGGGTGATTATGAAGATCAAGATATAAAAAGTGTTTTTATACATAATTTTGTGTTACTTCAGTTATTTTTTAACTATTACAATCGGTTCAGCTAGTAGAGAAAGATTTTTTTTGTGTCTCAGGAGGTTAGAGAAATATTTTCGAAGCACAAAGGGGAAAAAAATACCTTTTCTATTTAGCTGAACTGGCAAAACAGCACGACATTGGGCACTGATAGATTGGTAACACGATTCCCTGCTCTTCCGAATTCGAAAAATCATGCATTATAGCTTTTCCAAAAGGTATAAAATTTTTAGCAGCGAGATGTTTTGTATGATAAATTTTAGTCAATGAATCAAAATTTTAATTGTTTCTAAACACTAATTTTATTCATACTAAACCGATTTTATGACAACTTCTTGTTAGCTAATGTGTGTTTGGTTTGGCTTTGGGGTTATACATATTTAAGAAATTCGACCCCCCAAATGAAATGGTGAAATGCCGCCCCTGTCCGCAGCAGTACATTTAGTTAAAATTAGGCTTAATTTTTTATCATAATTTGTTAAATCTATTCGAGGAAAGTGAAATAGTTCATTTAATTTACTTATTCTTTCATTTATTAAATCACCTGCTTATTAAGGGATCTGTTCATTGTTGGAACATATTTTGAAAAAAAGAAAAAAAATCATTAAACAGTTTAAAGTTTTAAAACTTTTTAGCCCTGATTCATCATCTATTTAATAAGCAAAATCATGACAAAAATATTTAAAAAAAGTTTTTTATTTAAATTTAATTTGTGTTTTTGAAAAAAAAAAATGGGGTTGCTTTAAGTCGCTACAATTCAAAATATTCTTGGTCAATTTTCAAATTCAAAAAAAGAAAAAAAATATATCCAGAAATCTAAGTTTTAATTTTTTTCGCCGACTAAAAAAATATTAATTTAATAAAAAATAGAAAATATTTGAAGAAAATTTTTGAAAAATTCGAAGATACTTTTTTTTTAAAAAATCATATTTTTACAGAAGACGATTTTTTAAATTTTCCGAATAAAAATTAAAGTAAAGTGTTAGAAAATGATATGCTCCAAATTTCATTACTTTATCAGTTCTTTATTTATAAGAGCTTGAATGCAAAAAATCGGGAAAAATTGCATCATGGAGAAAAACGCGTTTAAAGTTTTGAAGTTAAGTATAATGTTAGTGAAATGCATGCAACAAAAAAATTATATCTTTCGTTCTTATTAAGATAGAAACAAGATTCAAAAGTACTTTTAATCACAAAAAGACGGAGAAGTTTTTTAAATCATAAAAAAATTGCAAAATTTGACCTGATTCATTTCTATTCCTGGATTTATTTATTCACTTATTTATTCATTCACTCAGTATTACATTCACTCATTTATATTTTTATCTTCTGTTAAATGATTAATTAATTAATTTATCTGTTTATTGTTCCCTTATTTTTACATTTATTCAGTGGCGCCATTACGGGGGGGGGGGGGGGGAGCTGCGCCCCGAGTGTCACTCGTCTTGGGGGAGGGGTGACAATCAAAGTGGAATTGCAAGTTTTTGAAAAAATAAAGCAAAGATGCATTTTTAAAACTACGAATTTGAAAATTTGGACCCTGGATCCCTCTTTCCCACCCCATACCGCTACAAGTTCTTTGGCACACCAGTGAGATACCCGTCTGCTATCTCCACCTCGAAAGATTTTAGACAAAAGCAAAGCTATAAAGTTACAAATTACCATCCCTTTATCAGAACTAAAGCAGAATTGAATGCTATATCAAACAGTTACAACATCCAGAGACTGCAGTTTCGTCTTGATTTTGTGGTTTTTGCCTGTAGGTCTGTTATGGCTATTCCGGAATGATTAAGCACAATGAACGTTAAACTTAATTGGTTATTAAACACTTTATTGCAGATTACGTTTATTATTTGTCAGTTGAATGTAAACTATACCCCTTCGAGGAATAAAAAATACCTTTGTGATGAAAAATACCAAATTAAAAACTACTGCATTAATGTTGTACAAAAACTGCAAATTATTTAATGCCTTGTGTCAGGACTACAAGGAACAATTTTCAATTTCGAAGAAAAAGGGGATCCTTTTCGTTCTAGTGAACGTCAGTTCCGTTTAGAAATTAAAAAAGAAAAACGGGGGGGGGGGGGGGGGGGGGTCAACGAAAGTCATCTTTATTTTTTCGGAATAATTTTCTATGTCAGAAAAATAGTTGTTTAAAACGACAACCAACATTAACGAAATAAAAAATTTCAAATTATTACATAATTGTGTTCGGGGTTGCAAGGAACCCTTTGTCTTCCCTTATTTGCAAAAGGGGTTCCTTGAACTCCACAAAAACGTGCACTCAATAATTTGCAATTTTGCGGCCCCTCATTCATGTTTTTATCAACACTCTCCAAGTTTCACGAAAAACATTCATTTAAAAGTTTCAAAATTTGTC
>NC_072731.1:186110250-186311861 GCF_026930045.1 Uloborus diversus | reverse complement strand
CTCTTCGGAAACACTAAAAACATTTTTTTTTTCATTTTTACTTCCTTTTACAAAAAAGGAAGTATTGTATTCGCGAAAAAATTTTCACTCAAAAATCGCCCTTAATTTCCATTTTGCTCACCCCCAAATGAATGTTGAGTTTTTTTTTCGATTCGACCACATGCGGAAAAGTGCCTAAGAATGTATAGACACGCGAAATATCCATTTTGACCATCACCGAGGTAATTACAACGACTTTTCTCGTGACGTCTGTATGTATGTGCGTATGTGTGTATGTGCGTATGTGCGTATGTATCTCGCATAACTCAAAAATGGTATGTCCTAGAAAGTTGAAATTTGGTACATAGACTCGTAGTGGGGTCTAGTTGTGCACCTCCCCTTTTTGGTTGCTTTCGGATGTTCCTAAGGGGGTCTTTTGCACCTTTTTGGGGGGAAATCATTGTTAATTTCGATGTAAACTCAAGTGGCGTTATAATTTGTCGGACACTTGGCGATATATCGCCAGTCTTTTGGTCGCCAAGTTTTGTCGCCAACTTGGCGACAAATTTGGCGGAGTTTTTTTTTTTTTTTTTTTGGTTTCAATTTGGCCATTGTTGGTGATATTTAGAGAATAAATATTGAATCACATTAAAATAGCGAATAATGGGGAAATGACATTAAATTGGAGTAAAAGGAAGTCATGTGATGCACACATCAGCTCGTTTAAATTAAAAAACTAATTTTTTTTTCAAATGAAATAAGTTTTAAAAACAGTTTTAAATTCAAATACACAGCATAAGCACATGAAAACACGTTTAAAAAACAATTTCACCAAAGGAGAGTGAAATGATTTTACCTATTTTATTCTAAAAAAAGAGTGAAATAGCGGCTTTCCAAAACAGAAAGCAACCACTCATTTAGGATATCAATTTAGTCTTAGAAAGAGTGAAAAACACTTATCAAAAGGGAGTGAAATAAGCTTATCCAAAATGAGTGAAAATAACCGCTCCGCAAAAGGAATGAAATTCACTCCTATAAGGAAAGTGCGTTTTCGACACTGGAAAGGAGTGAAAATTTACTCAGTCTGAGTTAAAATCGCTGGAATTTTTTAAGAGAGTAGATTATAACAGAAAGCTAGCGAAAAAAAAAACCTCTCTCAGTCTAGTTTTTTACTTCCTTTTACAAAAAAGGAAGTATTGTATTCGCAAAAAAATTTTCACTCAAAAATCGCTCTTAATTTCCATTTTGCTCACCCCCAAATGAATGTTGAGTTTTTTTTTCGATTCGACCACATGCGGAAAAGTGCCTAAGAATGTATAGACACGCGAAATATCCATTTTGACCATCACCGAGGTAATTACAACGACTTTTCTCGTGACGTCTGTATGTATGTGCGTATGTGTGTATGTGCGTATGTGCGTATGTGCGTATGTGCGTATGTATCTCGCATAACTCAAAAATGGTATGTCCTAGAAAGTTGAAATTTGGTACATAGACTCGTAGTGGGGTCTAGTTGTGCACCTCCCCTTTTGGTTGCTTTCGGATGTTCCTAAGGGGGTCTTTTGCACCTTTTTGGGGGGAAATCATTGTTAATTTCGATGTAAACTCAAGTGGCGTTATAATTTGTCGGACACTTGGCGATATATCGCCAGTCTTTTGGTCGCCAAGTTTTGTCGCCAACTTGGCGACAAATTTGGCGGAGTTTTTTTTTTTTTTTTTTTGGTTTCAATTTGGCCATTGTTGGTGATATTTAGAGAATAAATATTGAATCACATTAAAATAGCGAATAATGGGGAAATGACATTAAATTGGAGTAAAAGGAAGTCATGTGATGCACACATCAGCTCGTTTTTTTTTTTTTTTGGCTTTTTCATTCAAGTGTTAGAATTATTTCCTGTTAGCGGTTAATGTCTGGATAGCGTTATAAATTTCTTTTGGTTTTTTAACTATTGAAAAACTTTATGTGCATTTTATTTTGTTACTCTTAATTAACGTTTATGAAACGATTTTGTGTGTTTTTCCGTAACTGTAATATCCCTGAATATTTTTGGCTCTTCATGTAAATAATCCATAAGTACAGCTATGCTTCATTTTCGGAATGCGTCAAGGTTTTAGTAAATGTATAATTTCTCACATTATTTAAATTATTACTCGTCTTTAAATTATAACGATTTGTGACAGATCTTTGATACTAAGTAAAGGGGTAGATATTTATTGTTTTATTAATTCTTAACATTACTTTTTGTAAAAAAAAAAAAAAAAAAAACTCGTCAGAACTCTGAATTTTTCACATGTTTTTAACGGCCCCAGAGTTATTATTAATATTATTTATTTTATGAATTTTTAAGAAAACGATAATGATTTCACTGGTTCGCAAAGTTTTTCATTTGCTTTTACTGCGCCCGTGAGTCAAAAGAGATTGAGAAACACTGAGTTAGAGCAATGAGCACTTCTTAACTATGTTGAAAACTCTGAAATATGATCAAATGCTGTAATTACATGTTTTAATCATTTCCAGTATCGAGTTCAATGTGAAAAATGTCCAAAACGAAAAATATCATAAATAAAAAAATAATAATAATAATAATAAAAAAAAAAAACAACTGTATTCAAAAACGCACACAATACGGGGGAGGGGGAGGAGGATCTATAGTAAGGGTGCCATTTCTCTCTCCAAAGGTTCCTTTTTTTCACTCCGGCTGTCTATTTTTTAAAAGGTGCCTGTTTTTCACCCTATTTAGAGGTGCGATTTCGGCTCCGTTGGGTGTCGCTGGTGAACAAGCGTTTCTCCCCTGAAAGGTGCCGAATGCATCCTGTAGTTTTAACAGTGTTCGCAATGGGTAACTATTGAAATTCTAAACACAGCCCCCGTGAATAACAGCATAAAACATGCCAATTTTCAATTCACTGAAATTAAATTAGAAGCTAGGGTTACAAAGAAAATCAAAAGAAAGAGAACTTGCATATCAGCATATTTATAGGATGTTTTATCTCGTTTTGGTGGGCTTAAGGAGACTGACCTAGCACTGGTAGGGTTCTGTTGTCTCAGTAACATGAAAAAATAATAATATTTTGATTATTTTCAATCAATAGGGTGTAAATAAAATTGAACTTAGTTGACACGCACCATTATGGGGAGGAGGGAGGATCTGCAACAGGTACACGTTATGTTAAGGATGCCAGTTTTTCACCCAAAGCTAAGGGTGCAATTTCGGCTTCCATTGGTGCCGCTGGTGCTACAAGCGTTTCACACCTGAAAGGTGCCAAATGCAACCCGAAGTTTTAACAATTATATGCAGCAAACTCACTCTCCAAATCTTCAGAAACTTTTTGAACACGTTTGGAATGATTTTAGAAAACAGACACTTGTATCCCTTTACAGAACACCTTCGCGACACAATCGACAGTGATTCATTGCAACAAAATTTTTAGTAGTATTAAATTGAGAGATTCTGTTGACTGGCAGTAAAAAGAAAGCTGTTGAAATTATATTTGTTTGAAATGAAGCAATGATTTCACATATGTGCCCAAATGTGTTCTCCAACAGTTTTCAAACTTTCCCTCAATCTGCTCCCAAATGTTCTTTCTACACTTCCTATCCGTACTCAAATATGTTCGTTAGTTTAACAAATTTCAATGTACATTCAGGCAATTCGAACACTTTTTCGGAATCAACGTGCTCCAAGTGCATTCCTAATGTGTACAGGGAATTTGTAGTGCATGTGGCAGCGGATGTAATGAAATTACAGGAGACAATATGGCTAATTTATACACTTCCCCCATTTAGCCCGAATCGATAGGAAGCAGCTTTCCGAAGCTATTTGATCTTTTCTTTTTTTTGTTTACTGTCTCCATTGCAATACATAATTCGCAACGCCTGTTCAATTTAAAGATGATTGCAAGCAGGGCCACCGAGAGCCAAGGCGGGCTCTTGCAACGTCGCTTTTCGGGCCCCTCTCCCCGTAAAACTTGTCAATTTATTCTACTCTGTCTCAGACCCGGGCAATCTCAATGGATGGGCCTCTAGTTTCTGACTAGGCTAACATGGCCTCTCGTCTCTCGTCGTCCCTGATTGAAAGTAATCTGAACTTTAACCATGAGATGACCAAGTTGTCAATTAAAGAATTCTAAAAATAAAATAAACCTAAAAAATAAAATAAAATGTGATCACTTTGGTTTGAAAATGATTCATTTCAAAGTTAAGAGCTTTAATTTTTTATTTATTATTTTTTAAAAATAGATTAGGAAAAAAATTAAAACATGTAGCAGATTTTTGTAACGACGCGCTTCAGTAGCTCAAACTTCACGAAATATAGCTGAAAATTTTAAACTTCAGAAGCTTTATATTTTACTAGCAAAAATACTGCTTGGGGGCAGTATTTTTGCTGGGCGTTGCTTGGGTCAGTAATAATTATGAGAATCAACCATTACTTGCCCTTGTTTTCTGTTTTAAGCGAAAGAATTTAAAACAAACCTTTTTGACGTGATTAAAAATCGAGCTTCTTCCTTACTCATTAAACTAAAATAACAATAAGTATAAAGAACAAAATAGTACTCCATTAGCAACGAAAGCACGACATTTAAGCATATACAAATTTGAAGAATTTCCGAAATATGAAATTAAACTTTACATGTTTAAAAAGATTTATCTGTTAGTACTTTTTTTTTTAAATCTAAAACCTTCTCTGTATGGCCATTGATGTACGAACTGTTTTAAAAAATGTAGCCGCCCGTGTTCCCCTTACAATTGCTTTAGTTAATTTGGGAAATTTCAATTTTTGTAGGCACTTGGTGCGGGTTAAAATCTTACCAAATTTGCGAAAATCATTTCGGGACACTTTCGATAATACTCCCCCTCCTTACTAATTTTTATTATTAATTTAATTTTTATTATTGTAGCCAGATGCTGAGATACTTTTGGTCAAAAAAATGGCGCTAAACGGTTTCATCCGAAATGTTTCCAAAATAAGTAGTAAAATTTGGCGATTGTTTGAAATCGTGCAAAAAGAAAAATTAATGGAAGTTTTTGTGCGGTTTATGGATTTGCCTAATTTAGTTGCTGAATTATTTTACACAGTATTTTTTTTTTAAGTATCTTTGATTGGCGATATTTTGTTTACATGGTGAAAGCTGAGAAACATTATTACGTAGTCTTAGGGCTCAAAAACAGCGACAGTGGAAAAAACTGCAAAATGCATCAGCTACTGAAATCTTTCTGAAAAAATTCTGGCGATATTTCTGCTGGTTGGTTGGATATAGTGAGCAAGTGTCCAATCAGCATAAATAATAATAATAAACCATTAATTTCATAAGTTCCGTTTAAAAGTGAAATGATCAGCCAAATCCATTTATTTTTAGCCAATCTTATCGAAAAACGTTACTTTAAGATTTGACTTGAGAAAAGCCTCAAAAAGTCAGACGAAACGCAAAAATATTCAACAATACAACAATTCTTGGGAGTTGAGATGACACACTAAGTAATGACTTGGGTTGATGAAAGCCTTCGAACAGGGAACAAAACAGCTCATAACTCGTTTTTTATACAACTTAGAAACTTCGAACAGATGCTATCTTCAGCAGAAGGCGCGCTTTCGATGGACATATAATGTTAATATGTGCACGTTTTTTTCCACCCCCATATTGGGGCATTTATGCGAAAATTGGGACTAAGGTTAGAATAAAAAGGGAACTATCAATCGGATTTTTTTTGAACTAGTCTATAAACCTTCCCAGTACCAAACTGAACAAACGATGAAAGTTTCAGTCAAATCTGCCGGGTAGTTTCTGAGATCTTAGGGAACAAATTTACCAAACTCCATTTATATATATATATATAGATTTGTTTTGAGCAATCAATCCAGCTTTTGTTTTAAAACTGAATTTTACGGAATATTTTAAAAATACGATACGATTCCTTTTACATAGAAATGCGATGGACTTGCCTCAATGCCAGCTAATGTTTTTTTACCAATGTAGACGAGTTACAATCAAGGGCGGGGATTTTGGATTGGGTCATCATCGAAATCTACGCGCAAATCGGAAGAGGATCTTATATGGGTGAAATTCAGACACAAATAGGGGATCTTTGGGCGTACTGTAGAATTCACCACACGGAATGTATATAGGAAAAACAAGTTATCAAAATTTATAAATTTTATTTAGCAATTTTCAGATCTTCTAGATTTTATTTCGCACTTTTATATTATTATTATTTTCTGTTATTTAGTCAGTCGCATTTTTAGTAGCATGAAATGTCTTTAGAATACTTCAGTGTGAGCACTTTCGTTATTTGAAGAAATCCCCCATTCAGTCTCAATCTCCCTTCCAACATTGACAAGCATTTGTTGCTGGGAAATATTTGGTTGCAGAGCAACCGAATTTAATGTCTGCTTACTGGAAGTCGAAACACGTTAGCTGTTTCTGAGACGCTTCGATTTTGTAATTCATACCGTAGATGTTCAAAACGAGGGAAAATTATGCAGCCCCAGTGACTCCACAAATCACATGTGTTTTCCTTTCATTTAAATTCTTCGAATGTAAACTGATAATGAAATTTCTGTAAACATTCACGTAATCTGATTAAGATATTTAGGCTTTCAACAAATGCTAACGATACTGATAGTAATACACTGGCCTCAAAAAGTTAAGGTACAATATGTTTTTCGAAGCTCACCATTAAAAAAAAATGGTAGTAACAATAAAATGCATAGTTTGCATGAATGATAATAACGAACTTTAAAACCATTTATAAAAAATAGATAGTGGCCACTTTCATTTTATAGTAAAGAACATATCTTTATGAGTGAGAAAAAAATATACAAAAATCAAGTTTTCGTACTTTTGTGTGTAAGTTGTGATGATTTTCAACTGTAAGCAGTTTCGGGGACAATAGTCAATAGAGTTTAGAAAATGCTTCAGAGACCTCGTATGCCCGATTCCTTAATAAGGTGACGGGCAGTTGGATGGATTAAAACGGGATTGTCTCAGGCTGATGCTGCTAGGTGTCTCAATGTGTCTCGTAGGTAGGACCAATACCAATCGGAAGATTCTGTGTCCAGAAGGCATTCCGAGCCGACCACGAGCTACAACACATGTAGCAGACCGTTTTTTAGTTTTTTGAGCCAGAGGGAGAAAAACCACTACTAGGCCGCAGCTCGTTGCAGACCACTTTGTAGCATCAGGAAGAAAAAATTCTGCTACTACGGTGCGAAATCGTCTTCACAATGCAGGTCTCTATGCAAGACGACAAGATGTGTGTTTCGCTCAACGGACCACAGCAAACGATTCGCTTATGCTGGGCAAGAGAACATGTTTCCTGGACCCAGTAGCAATGGGCTTCTGTGCTGTTCACAGACGAGTGCAGATTTACACTGGAGAGTGATTCAGGGCTTCTACTGATCTGGAGGGAACATCGCACTAGGTACCATCAATCTAAAACTGTTGAAAGGCACAGTTATAGATATGGTGGAGTCATGGTTTTGAGCAGGGATCTCGCTCGGTGGTCACACCGACTTGCATGTGTTCCATGGAGGAACTCTGATTGGTCTGAGATATCGGGATGAGATCCTTGATCCCATGTGTCCTCCCATGCTGGTGTTATTGATAATGACTTCATTCTGATGGATGGTAATGCACGATCTCACCGAGCTCGGATTGTTGAAGAGTATCTTGAGGATCACGGTTTGGAACGAATGGAATGGCCAGCTCGATCTCCAGGCCTGAATCCGATAGAACATCTTTGGGACTATCTTGGCAGACAGGTTGTTGCTTTAAATCCTCCTCCTAGGTCATTACATGAGCTGGAACGAGGCTTACTTTGTGTCTTGCTTTAGCTTCTTATTCCGCTGTCCGACAACTTAATAAACAGCATGGAAAATCGATGTCGCCAATGCATTCAAATTAGGGGGGGGGGACGCATTCCTTATTAGAACTCATTTTTGTATTGTTTCTATGACATTTTACTACATAAACTATGACGTTCTATTTTCTTCATGAATGGACTTTTCCACAAAGATTGCTTTTTTTGTTATAAATCCTTTTTGCTCATATCCTCCAAATTTGCGCATGCCCTCCAAATTCTTGTTTCTACATGCATTCATTTGCAAATTCGACTCGAAAACCGATTGTACCTCAACTTTTTGAAGCCAGTGTATTAAACGCATTAAAAAACATTATTATTTTATTTATTTATTAATTAGTATTATTGAAGGGATGGAATTTATCACGTGGGCGAAAATAGAAAGTCGCGTTCATTTTCCCCTCTTTCATCTGCAATATGTACAGACACTACTCTTTTGCTCGAAAAAAATCTTTTATTCAATGAAGTAAAGATACTTATGCATTCAACTAAGATGACATAAAAAGATTTCTATTGATATTTTTCCTTCAAGAAAAGAAATTTATTGAAATCTCATCGTGTATATTTTCTCGTAGTTGTTCAGAAAAAAAGGAAGGTCAATTATTTTTTTTCCCCCAAAGGATTCTATTGTATTCAGTAACGGTGCGATATGTAATTACTCAATTTTCTAAAAATTTCATCGATAGGTTTGATGCCACCAATTGTTGGTGCCTCGGGTCTGTGCCCCATGGACCCATGCCTTAATCTGGCTCTGGGGGTGGGGGCAAACACTCCTTCTTCCATAGTGCCCAGTAGCGTACATAGCACCCCTGTGACCCCCACGGCGCGAGAGGTATGAAAGTGCAAGCTCTGAAAAAATAACATTGTGTTAAAAATTTTAAAAAATCTTTAGGGGGGGGGCAGCACTTATGAATCTTCCGGGGAGGTGCACCGAAGTCTATCTACGCTACTGATATTGCCCCTCTAACTTTGTAATCGTTCTTGTCGCCTCTTTTCAAAATACGTTGGTGAATCCACAGTAGATGGCAGCACTAAACTTATGTCATTTCACTTGTATCGTAAGCTACGCCTGTATAAATTCTTCTCTCCCCCCCCTGTCAATTCATGTTATTAAATTGGACCTTCCGATTCTTGTTATGAATATCAGGAAAGTAGGCTCAGTCCCGGCACCTTCTCAAAATCAGTTCCAGTTCCAGTTTTCTTTACCCACCCTGGTACCTGCACCCATTTTTCGAGATTTCACCGAACGAAGGGACGGCACATTACAATGGGCAATATATTGGTTCAGAAGGACTAGAACGCGCTGGTGCAGTGTTCTAAAGCTTTAATAGAAAAGTTTTATTATTTTTATTTTATGCTTCGCTAGTTCAAGTTGAAATTTTCTTCAGACATTTCTCATTGAACAATTTCCTGAAGACGTATTGACATGATTAGAAAAGCGTTGGACCACGGGGAACCCCGAAGATAAATTTTCGGTAGGGCAGAAACTCTCATTTTGTCGAATGTACCGAATGATGATAATTTTTCCGAATCATCATACAAAATTTGCCGAATAAGGAAATTTTATGGAGGTCACAGTAACCTCCCGTTCCTGATTGTTGGACTAGAGCCACTTGGACCGGTGACTTGTGCGAATCGCGGGTTCCATGTTCCATACCTAGCGTATTAGTAATGCTCCGTGTACAGACGCCTTTTGAGGACAATAAACTTTGTTGTAGAACATGGAAAAGTTCCGATGTTTATTATTATTATTATCATTATTATTTTAGAGTATATTTCTGTAACAATCTTCTTTTGCTAACATTGATTCTGATGCCGCAATAGCACGAAAATTAAAATTCGTATATTAATTTATACTCGAAAATTTTGTAAATTAGAGCCAGACGAAGTCCAAAAATTGCGATTTTCCATTTATTAGTGTATTATGTAGAATTCTATTCCGCATCGAGCCGTATGAATCTTATTCAAAAAGAAAAAAAAACATCCTTTACTTATTTAACAGTGTTGAAGGAGTGCGCGTCTCATTCTTTGCATTCACCAAAGTTTTGCCTCTCTCTTGTAAAGTAGCGATTATGTGACTTACGTTGCTCTGGCTCTGAGGTATAGAATTTATAAATGTGCTTTGACCTTAGGGAACATAAATGCTTTACAATGGTCCTTAATGGGTGCACGTGGTCGCTAAGACCTGCATGTTCTCATAGCAAAGCAGTACTTCTGGGTAAGGCCAGATTTAAACTTATCGGGGCCCTAAGCTATTTTAGGTATGGGGCCCCTTTTGTAGTTTTAACAACGTTTCGCTCGGTGGTGTAAGAGGCGATTTTTTGCCCCCCCCCCCTCTTTGCTGTGTTAGTCTCTTTCCTCTGATACATACAGCAATACTTTTTTTTGATCGTGGTTTAATGTGTTTTCCCTGATGTCCTTTTTAGATTGACTTTAAGATGGCGAATGGTATCAAGAGAGGGACCCAGGACTTCCCCTTTAAGTGAGGTACAGAATATCCCCAATTGAATAGGGGGCTCGGGGGTTTCTCCTCCGGAGGAAATTTTGAAAAATAGATATAAAATTCTGCATTTTGAAAGTCTTATAAGATGTAGTTGTAACTACAAAAATATCAGGACAGAAATAGGCAAACAAAACTTGTTGAAAGGTATATTTTCTTTCACAAATTAAGATAATACACAGTAAAAATTGTTTTTGGTTCTACAAATCAATGACAGCATTTGACAAAGAGAAACAGCACGGGAAGAAAAAAGACAATGCAATATATTAAGGAAATGCTCAACATTGGTTTTCGGTACAATTAGTTTTTAATAACCCCTCCAACCCATCGCAAAATACAACAGTGAGCTAAATATAAAATGATCAATAGCAAAAAATGCTTTAAAAGAAATGATGTACAGTTTTAGAAAATAGGTAACAAGAGAGTGACATACTGCCCATTTGAACAATTCGTAATTTATACGCCTGATAAGAAATAAAATTAGAGCCCACTTTGCTTAGGATTTTCAGACTTATCTAATTATTTTCAAGGACTCTAGAAGAATTAAAATTATTTAACGCACTTTATTTGTACTTTTCTGTCTCTGATATTTTAGTACTTGATTGTTAATTTTTACAGTCCTGTTCTAACTGTAAGAAACAGTTATTTTAAATTAAAAAGAAAAAATAAACTATAGATTTCTCATGATAACAACTTTGCTTCAGCTGCAAGTGGAGCGGAAAGCGAAAAGGAACTGAGGTAGTGTATTTTTTTTCCGTGCTAAACAGATTGACAATATGCAGAAGAAGTAAGCTAAAAGCAAGCAATAACAGAAGAATATCGAAAATACTACGTTCGGAATTATATATGTAGTAAGATGCGAAACATGTCAGTCACAAAAATTTGTAATATGTTTCAGAAACGTGAGAACCGTTGTTTTTATATTTTTTGGTGCAGGATGTAGCAAGGAGCTGATTTCGACATATATTGGCATTTATTCTCCCTACCTCTTTCCCGTTTGTGATTTGTAGCGACACTTTTCCAAATTTTCAAGGTTTTCAAGCACTAGAAAATGAAATTTATTTTTTTCCAGTACTTTTGGAACGAATCATGCTGAATTCCGGAAGTTCGGGGCCCCTAAAGAACCGAGAGCCCTAAGCTATAGCTTGCTTAGCTTGTATGTAAATCCATGCCTGCTTCTGGCTGGGGATACTGGGACAAGGGACTGTTCGGCCTTTGCTCTGAGAAATCGGAGAGTCCCGGCGGGTTTTGAGCCCGACGCCAATAAATATCCTCAGATTGCATGCGTACGTGTACTATTTATTCATTTACTAGCGATACCCGCTCAGCTCTGCCCGTAGTTGAAAATTAAAAGGTCATTTGGTTCGCCTGTATGTATATAATATGTAATGTAATATGTGATGTCGCCTGGATGATGTATTTCTCGCCAATATGGCTATGTTCATTTGCTCGCCTACGTTACGGTTCTACGTTATGATAATTTGGTAATTTATTCTTCCATGTTATGATAATTTGCTGGGTAAAATGTTTTTAAAATTGGAATAGAAAAAGAAAAAATCGAATTTTTGAGTTATCGCTTCGAGGTGCACACCCCAGGGGCGTAGCTAAGGGGGGGGTTTGGGGACAACCCCCCCCCCCCCCGAAACGTTAGTCTCAAAAAAAAAAAAAAAAAAGAGAAAAGGAAGAGAGAAGAGAAAGAAAAAAAGAAAAAAAATCAAAACGACTTTTTTCTGAATAACAAAGGTCAAAAATTCACTTTGCCCCCCCCCCCCCCAATGCCATTGAAAATATCCATGTGTGACCCTCAAGCATAAGACGCCTCCCTCTGCTGCGACAATTTTTTGATAATTGAGTGATATTTGACACTTCGCTTTAGAAATGAGATTGATTTGTTAAATCCACGTATATGCAGCCTTTCTTTGCCATAGATTCTGTAAATTGTTAAATATGTTTAATTTTATGAGCCGCGCAGTGGGAATACAGTCATATTTCATTGCATACAGTCGAATCTGTATATTTCGAATTTCACATTAAAGAAAAAAATCGAGATAAAGAGGTTTTGAAATACGGGGTCTAACGAAACTTTTTATAGAAATTTGAAATATGATGGTGAAAATTTGAAATCGATAATAAAGACAATATGGGCTCTTGATTAAAATTCCTCTTTATTAGTTTTGTTAGGTATTTATTCTATTATTACATTATTAAGTGCTTTATTGCGAGTTTAAGGAATCATTTTGACAGTAAAAGAAACTTAAAGAAAAAAAGCAAAAAAGTCTTTTATTGCTTTTTGGTCCCTGATTTTTTTTTTTTTTTGGATTCATTATTTATCCTCTTGAGGTTAGCAATATTATATATATATATATATATATATATATATATATATATATAAAAGAAGTAACCCCCCCCCGAAAGTCGGGTCTAGCTACGCCTCTGGCCCACCCCCATGCTACAAACTAATTCTGTGCCAAATTTCATGGAAATCGGCCGAACGGTTTAGGTGCTATACGCGTCACAGAGATCCGGACAGAGATCCAGACAGAGGGACTTTCAGCTTTATTATATTACTAGAGATAGTCACTAGTCTTCGGCGATAGACTTGCGAAGTATCATAGAACAAAATGTAGTTTTCTAGTTTTTATTTTTGCTTTTTTTATTTCGATTTCATTACAACTTCTTCATTGTGTGATGGTGACGCTACTTGAATTCAGCAGTGAAAGATAAAGATTTAAATAAACATTTATATGTTCATACATTGACTGATAATGAGCATTTAAACGTTCATTATACATGGTACTTCTAAAGTATGCTTTTAGCCTCCTCGAAGTCGAGAAAGATCTCTCGCTTGTGCATTTCGTAATAGGAAAATTGCAAAATTTTTTAAAAAATCTTTTCAACATGAGGATTTTATTTCTTCACTTATTAGAGCTGAAATTACTGTTATCTTTGTTTGGAATTATTTTACGTACAAAGTACATAGAATCATAATCAATCGAAAAAATAAATGAATAAATGAGGGGATCCGAACCCCCTGAACCCTTCCCTACTTTCCTTGTGTGCGCCACTGATCGAGACCCACGTGATAACAGGCCAGACAACTCCCCTCCCCCCCGCTTCGTTACGCCACCAGTAGTCGATCTTTGAACTTGGTGCGCAACTTAAAAACAGTGCAGTTTACCAGTAGTGTTGCTTGCTCTGGTTGATATAGATGAAATAGGAAATATGTAACTTCGGATGCACATTTTTGAATACAATTCTGTTGGATTTATCTCTTCCTTCCCACGTACTGGAATGTAGAGGCAATTAAAAAATATATGTATAATATAAGTCTTAAGTATCTGCTGAGTGAAAAGTGAGTCAGCGAGTTCCGCTGCCGAACAACCTGCATGTAAAGCAAAAAGCTGGACGCCTCATGGAATAAATTTTAAAGTTCGGAGGTAAGTACTCTTTTCTCAGATAAACAAATTTACATTTTATGCAGTTAAGATTTCTTAAGTTTTCCTCCGTTACACAAACAATTGTCAGTTTCCTTTCCGATATCTTTGTCTGTAATTTGTAATTTCAGCATACTGCTTTAATATTTGAAACGGTTAACTTGCAACTTTTTATTTCTTTATTTTTTCAACTTTGAACACGCATTTATTCGAAATGGATTTTCCAAACTAACAATATACATATGTCAAAATTTTCTGCGAATATACTTGTTGCTATCAGAAGCGTAACTTGGTGTTGATATTCAGTAAAAATGTAAACAAGTTTAATGAAACAGGCTTTTAACTGAACTAATCTTATATTTTCGGTTTCGATTAAATTGTTTTATACGCTAGCATGTGTTATTTTGATCAAAAAACATTCCTTGATGGGTTTCCGTAGTTCTGAGATAAAAGATTAGATTTGAACGCCGGAGGTCGTGGGTTCGATACTTAAACATTTCCCCCCAACTACGCCCCTGCAATGTTATTCAAACAAGCTGGTTCTGTGCGTAAATTAAAAAATATATATATATGGTTTTTTTTCACTGTTGTCTTTAGGTTTTATGATATTTATGCACACATTGTGGTTAAGTTAACGGTATTCATAATTTCTGGGCTTGCGAAAGATTAATTTTGAGCAGTGGATACACAACGTGTTTTTGCCAAATGCTCTATGCTTGTTTGTTTATGCTTAAAAAGGGCAAAATGTCTTGAACTACATATTTTTTGAACTCCTTGGGTTTTCTGTTAATAAGCTTTCAGGAATTCTGAAACTGTAACATAAATTGAATTAAAGGGCTGTCTATAAAGTATGTTACAAACTTTTGAACAAATTCCCCCCCCCCTCCTCCTTGTTACATGTAACGCTGTTCAACATGAGCATATTGTTATAAACAACGCGTGATGTCACACTTCTTGTTATCCCCTCCCTTCCCCCTGTCACAAAACTGTCACATTGATTTCCTAAAAGAGCATACTTAGCAAAATGTTGATCTAAATTTAACATATATGAGGTTTTAAGTATTAAAGAAAGTTGATAAAATGGTCATTCTATGAAAAGTTTTTTGAAAAATATTACTTTGTCATCAATTAATGCTTTTTAAAATAATTTTTCAAAAGCCTAAAATGATGAACAATTAAAGCCCCCCCCCCCACACACAAGAATCATTAGCAGCAGAAAAAGCTAAAAATGGGAAAGTAGCCGAATTCCAAAAAAAAAAAGGATGTTTAGATATTGAATACATTTTTTGATATACAACATACAGTATTCATGATGTATCATTCATTCTTTAATTAACGTTTTTCAAGTTGAATTCCTGTGTAATTTTTCGAGAGTGCCCACCGAAGGGGGGGGGGGGGGGTCGGAATCATAGTCTCATAGTAATGATAGCTTTTCAACGGCTATAGTTATAAATAACTGTGCCCTTGAAATTTTAAGGGAGATGGAGATGTTTTGGTTTTTTTTTTTTTTTGAAGGTTTCATAATTGAAGGGGGTAGGGCACCGTCTACTTTGGGGATGGCACCCAAGCATTCACGTCTTTTTAAAAGCATAAATTTGCTCAGCTAAGTTAACATTAATAATCTGGTATTATGTACTTTAATTTGATGTTATGTCTTTGAAACATATTGCAGTCCTGTTTCCCGTTTACTTAAGTAAAAATGTTTATTTATTTTTTAAAATTTCATTTAATTCTTATTCAAATACAATAGTAATATTATTTTTTGTTTTGATGTAATTGTAAAATGAAAGTTCATTTATTTATTTGAATACTTCTTAAGACTTAATGTTTCAATACAATATACGAGTACTTAAAATGCGATTAGTTAAAAAACAATTTCTAATGAAAAATAAAACTGTGTTTATTTATCACTTTGTTTTAACATGATTGTAAAATAAAATCGTGTTTAATTATTTGAATACTTTGTAAGACTATGAATTAAGCTCAGTGTATTTTTTAATGTATGATTATCGGTTCCTTTTTATGTTTTCAAATGAAAAAGTAGAACTTGTAATGCTACTTGAATAACAGAAGACAATAATAAATAAACCAAATAGTTTTATTTAACCAAAATATTAATCGAAGTGCTCCCTTCCCAATATCATTGTGGATCGACAAACGATGACGTCATTTGCTAGTTGGATGGCCTTTTTATCTCGAAGGCCTCGCACTGATCATCTCTTCTGAAGAAAACTTACCGACTTTTGATAGCTGGTGCTGCCATCTATCATGTCTAGTCTGTTCTGGAGAAAATACACCTACCATTGGTAGCTGGTGCTGCCACCTACCATGATGGCACCCCTCTTTCTCGCTTTTTTTTTTTTTTTTTGTTAACGACAGTAGTCACGACAACTCTTTCTAAAAATAAGAAAACTGCCTTTGCGATAGATAACACATAAAACTTTGCTTTTGACTGAAAAATATTGACCGAGTAATTGCAAGTAACTACTTTACTAAAACGTATTTTCTTAAAACTGCTTAAATCCATAACATCATCTAATGTTGACATTTGTTCTAACTTAAACGTATAGCGTAATAGAGAATAGCATTTTCAAATATATAGAAACAATTCCTGATTTTTGGTGGCACCTGAATTATGAAACAGTAACTAAATGGAGTGTGAATGGAGCCAATTCTGGCTTTAGTATCTCGATTTGGCAGTAAAGTTGGCTGGGTTCATCTGTGTTGAATTCTTTGACCATTGAAGGAAAAAAAACAAAAAAACAATGTTTTCGATTTTCTTCTACGTGTAAGTGTCGCTGTTCGGGATAATTCTAATATATCCAATACAGTAGAACGTCGAAAATCCGACAATCAAAAATCCGAAACGTCAAAAATCAAAACGCACTTACATGAAGCTTTAATAAACTGCTCCACAATTGCTAAGGAACAGATGCACTTCGTCAAATAAATAATTACATTCAATGGTTAAGGAAATGAAACTATAAGTGCATGCATAATAAAGATGTAGTTTTATATGATTTCACAGTGTAGAAAAATTGGAATAAGCAAAAAAATGAATAAAGTTCGACAGTAAAAATATTTGTGTCCCAAAATAGAAACAAAAATTAATAAATAAAATAAAATGTTTCCACATGAAACGAAGGGAGAACAGTCCCTCAGTAGGGAATATGTCGGACAGTATATTTTGAAGAAAGAGCAAAAGCTAGTTCGTTCTAGGAAATAAAATTTCACTCTCGGGCGAAAATCAGGTATTTTTTTAAAACGTCTTACAGAAATTAACTCTCTTTGTGGGAAGTCGATGTTTTTTTTCGAAGGTCGATCAATTTTCTTCGTTTAACTACTGTATAAACGTTCCTCACAGAGTTTATAGCAAATATTATTCATTTTAATTTTATGTTCAGTAAACAATTTGAGTATATTTTTGTTAAAAAATATATTGTAGCATTTTATGTACTGTATTGTATGTCATGCACATACACATTGTATAGACACTTTATTCGATTAAATAGCATATTTCCTAAGCGGTATTTTCTTGGTTATTTTCGAAAATCCGAACTATCTGAAAATCCAAATGTATGGTCCTAATGAGCTCGAATTTTCGACGTTCTACTGCATTTTATACTTTTATTCGTAGTAGATCTCAGTTATAGTTCTAAAGTGGGTTTCGATGCTTCCCCCAATTCGTCGTTTTGCCCGTGAAGCAAATGATGTGATTCTAATTTAAAATTTCATCTAAGTGGTTATACATTCAAAGTAAAATGCACTTCGTAGGTTTAATTTCTAGCGAAAAAAATGGGGCTACTCTGCAATTTTTCAAAACCTTTATTTAAGCGTAAAGTCCAAAGCTTCGCCTAAATGGTAGAAATTCATTGAAAAAGAAAAAAGGACACGAACAGAGGTCTTGTGATCTTTTATGCAGATTAGGCCCTGCGTGACGTCACTTGATGAATTTGGTGCTCATCGTGAAAGCATGTATTCCGACTTTGACCTCGAGCCATGATGCTCTTGTGGCTTAGTAGTAAAGTAATGGATTTGCATCACGAAGGTCTGCAGAACAAAACTCACCGAGACTCACCTATTTCGTCTCACAGATTTGCGCTCTAAGCTCAACTTTTGGTTATAATAATAATAATCCATGTGACGCAATTACAGTTGATTGTTGTCTCTACTCTGTTTACAGAGAGATGTTTCTTAAATTGTGTTCCGTGAAACCCCAAGGTTCCATGGAAATCCGTCAAAACTCCACAAAGCTTGCTTTTTTTTCTTTCAAAACATTCAAATTAGTCGCTTAAAAAATAAGGTTTGGGTGAAGTGCTTAATGAGTATTTTTTGAATGAACGGCTGAGAAAATATTGATAGTGGATCTAAAAGCCACTTATTGTCAATGTATGGAATTCAGTTTATTTCAGCTCTTATAATGAAATGGCACTTGACCCTCCTTTGTACCAGACATTTAAAATGATGCTATTTGGTGAAATTCTAATGCAATTTAAATCTTGATTATAATATT
Organism: Uloborus diversus; assembly: GCF_026930045.1. Taxonomy (NCBI): domain Eukaryota; kingdom Metazoa; phylum Arthropoda; class Arachnida; order Araneae; family Uloboridae; genus Uloborus; species Uloborus diversus. The sequence continues at coordinate 186,293,577 of NC_072731.1, read as the reverse complement.
ACAGGTCATAAATTAATCATCTCTTTAGACATTTGAAGAGCTTTGATAACAATCCGCATCCTCAACTTCATTACAAAATATCTCAATTATGTTGTCCCACTATTTAAAAAAAATTCCTCATAGCCTGCATGAAAAAAAAAATAATAATGAATTCTAATAATGAAATTGTAACTCACAATCAATTGATAGGTGTTCCGCGAGGATCTTGCAGCGGCTCATTTTTGTGGTCATTAATTGCAGGAGATATGCTTCATACATCAATGCCAAGAGGAGTTTTCATTCAAGCATTCACAGATGACTTTGTGATTGGTGTTGTTCAAAAGACAATAAAGAGCATGGGAGATGAAGCGAATTCATCTTTAACGCAATTCAAAAATTGGGCATATTTTTATAATCTGAAAGTTTCAACAGATAAATCAGGTTTATTAATTTTTAGAAAAAAACAAAGAGTTAGAATATTAAATGTGGAGCTCAAAAAATTAAAAGAGTAAGAAATTTAAAATATCTTGGAATCATTCTTGATGAAAACTTCTCATTCTTACCACATATACAACACTTAAAAGTCAAATCAATTAATTATTATGAATTACAACATTTAAGACGCCTGGCTGGAAAATATTGGGGGTACAATATTCGTTTCCGAACTCGCTTATATAACTCAGTTTTTCTCAGAATAATTGCTTATTATGCAGCTCCAATTTGGGCAAGCAATCCAACTGCAAGATTGAGTTCGAATCTTTTAAAATTACAACGTCCTTTATTATTGCATTTAACAGGAGCTTATGCAACAACTGCAAATAGTTCTTCACAAATAATCACCTGTGTATCTCCTTTAGATATTCAAATGTCCTACGTAGCAAAAATAGGACTATTACTTAGACTTAACAAGGACGTGGTCCACTTGGAATCTTTCGAGCATCTTCCTTTGAAAAGAAAATAAAACAATTTTATTCCATCCTAGTGTTTCCTTAACCTCTTCATTACAGATAAACTCACTAAACTTGGACAATTTGAGCACCAAAAATCCTTTAGTTACTATACAGGTGGTTCGAAAACAAAACAAGCTGCTTTCCTTATTTTAAATAACACAACTCCAACTGAGGAAACCAACTATCTTCTATATGTCTCCAAATCTATTTTTGAAGCAATATTGTGTTTGCAATAATAGTGTCATTTTTTCAAGCATGAAGTGTTTGCAATAAAAGAAGCAACATATCATGCTGTCGTATATAATTTTTACCATCAATTATATACAGTGATAGTCAATCAGTCATTAAATCAATTAGCTATGTAAACCCACCAAACTCATTAATAGCTAAAATCCAACAACAACTAATAAATCATGGTCCTATTAAAAAAAATTCTTGGATTAAAGGTCATTCAAACTCTGCTGGAAACAATAGAGCAGATTTTCAGGCAAATTATACAGCAAATGGGTTCTTAATGCCAACAAAACAGCAATCTTTACCATATCCAAGAAGTTTGGCAAAACAGAAATCATTACAAGATCCACTGACTGCTTGGCAAGAACGTTGGAATCAAGACTTAACTGGAAGAGTCTACAAAACGGAGACTACAAAATCCGTTCTAAAGTTAAATTTACTCCTTTGAATTTAAATAGACATAAAGTATTTTTCTTTACTGGTCATGGTCCTTTCCCTTCTTATTTAAAAAGATTCCATATTAGAAACATTGATCTCTGCAGATGCAATGCAAAGAAACTGGAAATCCTCAGCATTACATTCAAAATTGTATTCACACTTCCTCAAGCCATCTTCGTTCTTCAGGCAGTTGGACTCAAGACTTAAAAACACTATTATTCGCTTCCTGCAGCAAAAAAGAAAATTACCGAACTTATTTCTTTTTTAATTGACCACAAACATTTTCTTTTTGAATAAATTTTTAAATTTTAATACTATTAACTGCCTTTATTATTATTATTATTATTATTATTATTATTATTATTATTATTATTATTATAATGTTGCATGCAAACTATACTATTGAGAAAAAAAACAGGGCGTCCACGAAAACATGGACATTCGAAAGGATTACACGAATTAAACAAATTAAGAAACGCTGGTTTACAGCACGGAAGAGAAAAACAGAGTGCCAAAAATCGGTTGACGTAATTCTGAAACAAGCGATTCAATTATCGTTTCTCCCGCTTCACGCTTCTACAAAATACAACCGACATAAACCCTTGAAAATTATAACCCTTTAATTTCACTTCGCGGTGCAACCACATAGTAAAAACCTCTTTGTAAATATTTATTATCACTTTTTTCACACACGCATCCTTCGAAAACATCGTTCAGAAAGTAAATCACGGCCAGAGTAAAAGAAAAGGCGGAGAATAAGAAATAAATTAAAGACCGACGCCAGTGGCTGCGAAGTTCCTTTAATCCAGCTATTCTAAATGACCCCTACAAACTATCTTTTTGCTCTTACTTTAGTACTTCAGCTTCCAAGCCGCTTACTACGCGATATGGGGATGCTTGTTATCTTGGTCAAGGCTGCGTGTTAAAAGGATTTGTGTCCGCAATAAATTAACAGCGAATAGAATGCTGCTCTCGCGTATTATTTTTAAACGATCCTGACAAAGAGAACCTTATCTTAACTTCGGAACTGATGCACTATTTATATGGCAAATGGGGTAAAAGTGCTTCGGACTTTTATTTAGTTATTTCGTTTTTTTTTTCTTTTCTTTTTGTATTGACGGTGGCATGGCGAAGCTTTTAAGCTGAGCCGTGCACATTTCAGATAAGCAAACCGCTGCAGAAATTGCGTGGTTGCCCGCACCCCCAAAGAATCGTTTATTTCGAAAATGGGCCAAACACAATGGAGGCAGTGAGAAGCAAAAAGATGTAAGTGCCAAAATTAAAAATGTGGAGTTAACCATTGCAATTGGTTAGTGAACCTCTCCTCTGTCTTGTGGCAAGAGATAGTACCAATAGCTCAGGCAGGTGCTGTTACACAGCCGGATTAAGAAAAAAATTTCAATGAAAGCCTGTACCTAAGACCAGAACTTTAAACGCGTTTTACTCAAAACATGAAAATGTCCACCTACATATCTTTGCTTCTCACTGCCTTAGTTGTTCTTGTAAAATAAGATACAACAGTGTTTTATCGAATGGAACTTACGGATTACTGACACGTGGAACGATTTTTTCAATGCACTGCAGAGCTTTGGGATGAAAACTGATGATTGTTCACCCTAAAGCTCACACAATGTCGCATTAAAAAGGGATTCCTTGAAACCCCGAAATGCGTGTCGGGGCAGTAATCTTCAAATTTTGTGCCATGAAACGTTTTCATATCAAACTTAACTTTTCAAGCACAGAGGTATTTATTTAATTCTTACCATTGTTCTTAGTTTGACAAGAACCATAAATCTATCAGAAATACAGTGTGTTTGCAGCACAGAAAAATTCTGCAAACAAGCTCTTTTCTTTTTTTTCTATTTTGATTAATTGAAGTTTTGCATTCATCTCCGTTGTTTTAATTTGCAATAAACTGAGCCGCCATAAATGGGCTTACTTTTCTAATGTCGTACTTGAATTTAGAAGTAGGGTAGACCGGGGCACATTTACGCGGATTTTTTTCGATGAATTTTCTAATTTTTATGCTTTAACTTGGGAAATTTTAGACATTGTGCTTTTACGAAGTCGTTGATGAAGTGAATGTTTGTATATTCAGTTGTTGCTCAGTTTTTGTTTTTAAATGTAGGGGAAAAAAACCCGCAAAAGGCAAGTTTACGCATCGAGTGGGGCACGTTTACGCGTGTTAAAAGTAATACCAAGGAGTAAGTGTAACAGATATTTAACCAAATTTAAATGTTTTATTTCTCTTAAAACACTGTTTAAAAATAAGAAAATTACAAATAATTAATTAAAAAACATTTTATAGGGTAAGCCAAAATCATAGGGCTTATTACTAATTAAGAACAGAAGCTATTTAGTCATCTTCATCATCTCTGCTAGATTTTACTAACAAAAAAAAGTATTTCCTTTCGTTTACTTGTCATGGGATCACGTTTTGACATCTAAGACATTGAACCTAGTCTTGTCCTTTTGTGAATTGGTTGTGTGCTTTCAAACAATAGGTTTACATACAATTTTCTACTTCATCATCATAATCGTTCACTAATTCCTTAATGATATTTATTGAGCATGAATCGCGATAATTCCGACTACAGTTTTTTTTTGAGCAATCACGATTGCTTATTGTTCTCATTTGACCGTTTTTGGTGTCCGTGCCTTTTTCAACTTGGACCAGAAGCACCACCGCCCACCGTCCTCTGCTGGCGGCGCGACGCGGCTGCTCTGGTTTTGAGCTATCCGCTTCTCCTGGTCGGAGGCGTCCATGTCCTACCCACGCACGTTCACACACATACTCACACACAACTTCACACACATATACTCACACACGCTTACGTGCATACACACAGGTCTACGCACACACACAACTATGCACACGTAACCGCTCAAGAGGAGAGGCAGGCTTGGGGGGGACAGGAGCCGTTTCTAGAAACAATAACTCCAATGAGTAGGGTCCTGTCTCAGTTCGTGATTGCGAAAAACATAATTTGAATTCACAATTTCTGAATTCAAAATTTTTTTTTTTTTTTTTGCGCTTCACGACAAAACGAAATTGTTTCAAATTATTTCACGAAAATGAAAGATAAATTTTATTTTTTCAAAACATACTGATAAAGTCCTCTTCATGTAACGGTGTATTATATGGTTAAACTCAAACTAAACTGTAGTCGGGGCAATGGTATGATTTGGAATCTGCATCTAGTCTTCACAGTGCTCAGAAGGTAGTTCCCGACAATAATAGTTTTGCCAAATTTTGCTTGAACATTAAAATTTTCCTGATTGTAGTCAGAGACGAACCAATGAAATGTCACGAAAGGTCACCATGACCTCCCAAAAAACTGCCTTACTCGGCAAATTTTGTTGACGATTCGGAAAATGCGGCATTGAGATATTTTTTATCATTTTTTAATGATGCCTAGTGCTCTTTTTAATTGGTTGTATGATTATGTTTGTACGGTAGGTGTGCATGCTCATATTTTATCATTCAGTGAAATTCGAAATTTCATTCGATGAATCAAGAATGTAGAACCTTTTTTGTATGACATGTAATACATCCGCACCTAACCACTAGAATACACTGAAAATGTTTATGTATAGTTATGCATAGTCATGCACAGTTATATAATGAAAAAAGATTTTAGATTATACAATTTTCTGTTTCAGAATGATCGAAACAGCTACATATATTTTTTCCACACATCTTCTAGCAGTCACTAGGGACGCGGAAAGAAATTCGATTGCTCAACCAACTTTTGAACTATTGCCACCAAAATTCAATCAACAACTACTTCCTAAGATCAATATATCGTCGCCTCAGAGCAACAGTAAGATATCTAATCCCAGAAATAACACTAAGATATCTTACTGTCGCTTTGAGGAACGATATGGACCAAATGTTGTTTTTGTTCTCCCGTTAATTCCTATGATATAGCAGGCATGCATAACAGAGAAACCGTCCGATTGCTTCACCCTCCCCTCTCTTTGAGGAATTGGCTCCAAAAACTAACAGGCACCAATTCACAGGGGGGCACATGTGAGCACCAAATTTCGTTCGATTTCATGCAGTAGTTATCGCTCAATAGCGACCACAGAAAACCGGTTACACACAGACAGCAAAGACATACATTTTCCAAAAGTGGACAAAATGGACATCTCAAAACGTGCAAATGTTTCCAATTTCGAAAATTCTCGCTAATACAATACTTTCTTCTATACATTATTAGATATAGAAGGTTGTAAAAATGTAGTGCTTTTCTCGTTTTATGGGAGAAGCTTTTCTCGGTTGAGAAACGCAAGAAAGAACCGTTGGGATTGCGAGGAAATGAAACGTTTCAGTTCACCTAACAGATTTATGACACCTTTTAGGAAGTCTTTCTTTTTTTTTTTTATGTAGCAGTGTGAAGATTTCTTTTTTAAACTTCTCTTCTGCTGAAGTGACTGCTTGAAAGAACATGTGGAAATCATTTGAAGAAGCGTTATGAAATTAGACGCTCCAATTATGCGAGGACGGCTACATTGAGCGAACTTATTAGCAATGTTAAAATTATTTTATAAATTTTGTTAATCCTGTATCGCTTTGGAGAAGTAATTTTCAATAAAATTTGGTTAAAACTAAACGGAACTTTTCCAAAATTCATGACATATTTTTGGCCAGTAATTTTTATTGTTTTAGTGTCAGTAATTTTTAGTGTGCAGTGTCTCCTCCCCTCTCCACTTCACAAATCTCCAATTTTAAATAACAAAAGCAGTCCCACTTTTGTAAGTCTCATTCTAATATTGTTTTTAGTAGTATTTTATTAAAATGAAACTATCTAAAGCGCATGCGTGAATGATGTAAAAGAGAGGGATTTAATGTCATTAAATAACTTCTACAAAAATAATCACACAACCTTAATTTATATATTAATCCGAAATTCAACTCAATATTTTGACATAAAAAGTTAAAAATTCTGTCAAAACTTCAAAAGCTCGGGGGGGGGGGGGGGGGGGATTTAATAATAAAAAAAAAACATCCAGCACACAACATCTAACATCCAGCATTGGCATTTGTCATCTTGAGTTGAAATTATATTTTCCACAATCATGAATTGCTATTGGGCTATAATCGTTGGGTTTGTTGTTTCTACAAATGGCTCTTATCGTCATCATGATCTCGAAAAGCATAATTTGAATTCATGACGTCAAAATTTAATTCAATGTCAGTGGCTGGATTCTGGATACAACACATGCAAAATGCCGATAGCTCGGTTAAGAGATCCACAGTCTGCAGTTTCGTTCTTGTTATGGACTGAACTGTAGGTAACCTCAGCTTTAATGAGAGAACATCTGCCTCCAGCTCGGTTTTTGACTTTTCCAAACTTTTTCACTTTTTACTTCAGGGTCCCCCGTACCTACCACTATTTGTACTTTATCAAGTTGAATGGGACCCTGAAGACAGCTCTGATTTTTTGAACCAGATCAGAAACCGAGCAATCCCTGGTCCAGCACCCCCAGAGGTATCGTTTCACTTGGAGGACTTTTTTGACCACGAGCATATTTAACGTCCCTCAGTCACCATTAATGAAGACGGTGGATCTTCGATCGGCTGGGATCGAACCCGGAAGACTTTTCCAGACTGACGAGTCTATAACAAGGGACAGATTACAGTCTCTGGATGTCATAACCAGGCTGTCGGTATTTTGCATGTAGTTCTGTTTTAGCAATAGACCCGGTAGCAGAAACAGAACGACGCTGCGAGGTACGTCGCAGATTTTTCAAAAAGTCTGCAGACTCTATCTCTTGGATGAAAAAACACCTCAAAAGTTTTGAAGAAAAAATAATCTTAAATTGCAGCGATTAAGATTTGTACCATATTTTCTGGAATATAAATCCACAGGGAGAATGTACTTGGTATTTTTTAAATTCAGAATCTTATTTGTAAGCATTTCGCGGTGCTCATTTGGATTACTTTAATCTCGGTTTATCTTAAAGACTAATTTTGGAGTTTGGAACTTGAGTCGCAGACTGTTGAAACGAATTCTACTGTCTGGATCTCATCCTAAAAATGTTACATACTGTTTATTTCCTAAATGAAGCACTACATAGCTGAAAATGGCTGTTTTGAAGTAAAAAGCCATATTATTATTGCTATACTTCCTTTATCGCTCTTGATTTTAAACATCATATAATTGATTGCAATGAAAATCGAAGAAAATAAAAAAATGAAATGATATTTCTCCAATAAAAAGATACGAAGAAATAAAAAGATACGTCTCCAATAAAAAGATACTTCTCCATTAAAGGTTATATCACTTGGTTTAGCGACTTGTTTACTTTTCACCTTGGAAATAATAGAAAAATTGCACAAAGTGATTAGCGACATCTGCAAGTATATAGGAAACCTATAATTTAGAATTTTAAGTTGTTGAAAGTGGTCAACTACGAAACTTTTAGTTTGCAATAGCGATATAAAAAATAAAATCATCGAAAAAGAAAAAATGCTCCAAGTGATGTACCTGTGGCAACGGCCTAAACTCAGAGAAACAGCACATGCAAATCTGGCAAAGTTTATTTAAAAGGCTCCAGCTGAGTTGGCTAGCGCGCGGTATCTGGATTGATGTGTTGTGTGTAAATGTTAGATTATTCCGAGATGGAACTGATTAATTTATATTTATTTCTTTTAATGGTAATGTGTTTTGTTGCAATTTACAATAAATGTTCGCTTTTAACAACTGGATTACCCGTCCCTACATTGGTGACCTGAACACGCAGTTATCAGTTGGTAGCGAAATGATTTCAAGAAAGAATGGGTCGCAGCAATTCGCCGGAAGGTAATTTATTTCGACGAAAAACTTCAATTTTTTTCAACTGTCTTGCTTTTCTGTGCATGTGTCCTTTGAGGTTCTCGAGTGTAGCATTGTACCTAAGCTATTAGTTGTTTCATGTTAGTATGGAAACAAAAGAGAATTTAAATTTGACTCAAAAGGAAGTAAGTGCTGAAAACTTAAGTTGCAATAGGGTTTCTGTAAAAGTACCTAATTTTTGGCCTAATAATGCGAAGTTATTTTTTGTACAACTTGAAGCTAGTTTTAGGTTAGCTGGCGTTACGGTTGAACAAACTCAATTCGATCATTTGGTTGCGTCGCTAGATGCAGAAACTTTGTCTCATGCTACCGATATTTTATGTCTGCCGCCAGAAAAACCATACACCGCACTTAAAGAAAGATTGTTAGCGCAGTTCGAATTTTCTGAGTCGTAAAGTAAAGACTTTAATTGAAGACTTAGAATTAGGTGACAAATCTCCATCTATGTTATTACGAAAAATGAAAGAATTAAGTGAGAGGCATGTAGATGATGATTTTTTAAAAAATATTTGGCTTCGTAGGTTACCGGTACCAGTGCAAATAATTTTAGCGGTCAGTTCTGAAAATTTAGAAAAGTTAGCGGAAATGGCAGACAAGATTTGCGAATATACTGGGTTGGTTGTAAACTCAATTGATAAGCAAACTTTTAAATACCAAACTGCTAGTATTGAAATTCAGTTGGAACAATTGCAACTGAAAGTAGACGAACTTACTAAAATTGTAAAAACGCGCAGTCGCTCAAGGTCTCCAAATCGATCTCAGGGCCGTAAAAAATTTAATTTGAGAGCTGAAAAGCGGAATAATTGGTTATGTTGGTATCATTTTAAATTTAAAGACAAAGCTACCAAATGTGTAAAACCATGCGCTTTTGAAGCGAAATTTTCAAATTTTTCAAAATCGTCGGAAGTTTCTATGACTTTTACTAAAAAAGGATTTAGTCGCAGACTGTATATCACTGATATTTTAACTCAAACGAGCTATCTAATTGACACAGGTAGTGATGTTTCTTGTTACCCAAAATCCTTTTTGAATTTAGACAGCGGAAAAAAAGAATTCACTTTGTACGCTGCAAATGGATCTGGGATTGATACTTACGGTACTAAGTTATTAAATTTAGATTTCGGGTTAGGACGCAGATTGAGATGGCCGTTTATCATAGCTGACGTTACAAAGCCTATAATAGGGGCGGATTTTTTGCAGCATTTTGGATTGCTAGTCGATTTAAAGAAAAGGCGTATTTTAGATCCGGTGACTAAATTTAGTGCAAGCGGTCGATCGATATTTTGCGAGGTTCCGAATGTGAAAACAATTTATGGGAATTCTGAATATCAAGAATTGTTAAAGAAATATATTGAGATTACACAACTTAATGTTCTTTCACAAAAGGTAATGAAACATAATACAGTTCATTTCATTCCGACTGAGGGACCCCCTGTTTCAGCTAAAGCGCGTCGGTTACACCCAACGCAACTTCAAATAGCTAAACAGGAATTTGAATATATGCTTGACAAAGGGATTTGTAGACCGTCAAAAAGTAATTGGGCTAGTCCTTTGCATATGGTCCCAAAAGGCGAGTATGACTGGAGACCAACTGGCGATTACAGAGCAATAAATCGTATAACAGTTCAGGACAAATATCCAATTCCTCACATTCAAGATTGTGTTAGCATTTTACACGGGAAAAAAATATTCTCGAAAGTTGACTTAATAAGGGCGTATCACCAGATTCCTGTGAACCCCCCTGATATTCCGAAAACGGCTATAATAACACCTTTTGGGTTATATGAATTTCCGTTTCTAAACTTCGGGTTATGTTCAGCAGCACAAACATTTCAACGCTTTTTGGATGAGGTTTTGAGAGGGTTGAATTTCTGTTTTCCATACCTGGATGACATTTTAATCGCGAGTGAAAATCACCAGCAGCATAAAAAGCATTTAGAAGAAATTTTTAAACGTTTCCTTAACTACGGGATCGTTATAAACGAATCAAAATGTGAATTTGGGAAAGAAACTATAATTTTTTTAGGACTTATGATAAACAGTAAGGGGTGTATGCCAGATCCAAAAAAGGTGAAGGCAGTGGTAGAGTTCCCTAAACCCAAAACTATTTCTGAACTTAGACGTTTTTTGGGTATGATAAACTATTATCATCGCTTTATTCCAGATATCGCCGTGATTTTAGCGCCACTTCATAAGTTTTTAATTAAAGCAAAAAAACGAGATAAGAGGGAAATTCCGTGGGATACTGCTTCAGAAACAAGCTTTGAAAAAATTAAAAGTGCTTTAGCGGAAGCGACTTTGCTTTATCACCCTTCTACTAATGCAGAACTTGCCTTAACAACTGATTGCAGTGATTTTGCGATGGGTGGTGTATTGCATGAATTATCCCCCGAAGGTCCCAAGCCTTTAGGTTTTTTTTCAAAGAAACTATCGGCTACTCAATGTAAATATTCAACTTATGATAGAGAATTGTTGGCAGCATATAGTGCAATTCAGTATTTTCGATACATGTTAGAGGCAAGGAAATTTATTTTGTATGTAGACCACAAACCTCTAACTTTCGCATTTCGGCGGAAACAGGAAAAATCCTCCCCCCCGAACTATCCGTCAGTTGGATTTCATATCTCAATTTACTACGGATATCAGATATTTACCTGGTAAGGGAAATTTGGTTGCGGACAGCCTATCGCGAATATCGGAGATCACATTTTCATCTCTAGATGATATAGAAATGTGGGAAAAATCACAATCTGAGGATGAAGAACTTCAGGACGTTTTAGAGGGACGAATTAAGTACAGTGGTAAATTAGCTAAAGTTCCTATGCCTGGTACCGATAAATCTCTATATTGTGATACATCAGGAAATTATAATAGATTCTTTGTTCCGCAAATTCTAAGGCGTAAAATTTTTGATACAATGCACGGTTTGTCTCACCCCGGCATACGTGCTACAAAACGTCTTATCGATAGCAAATATGTCTGGCCAAATATAAACAAAGATATAACTGCTTGGTGCAGAGCTTGTGTTCCGTGTCAGCAGACTAAAGTACATTTGCATACTAAATCCCCGTTTGTTCAATTTTTAGTTCCGGATGAGAGATTTTCTCATATTCATTTAGACATAATAGGTCCACTAACACAAGTTCAAAATTTTAAGTATTGCTTGACTATAGTGGATAGATTTACGCGGTGGCCCGAAGTTGTGCCAATTACTGATATAACAGCAGAAACGGTAGCTCGGGCTTTCGTACAATCATGGGTTTCTCGATTTGGTACTCCGCAAAGGATAACATGTGACAGGGGCAGACAGTTTGAATCTGAACTTTTTACGAGTCTATCAAAGATGCTTGGCATAAAATTAGCAAGGACATCGCCGTACAGACCCCAAAGTAACGGTCTGGTGGAAAGATTGCACCGACCATTGAAGCAAGCTTTGATGTGTTACAAATCCGATTGGTTTGAAGCACTTCCATTAGTGCTGTTGGGACTCAGATCTACGTTACGTGAAGACCTTGGCGCGTCCGCGGCACAGCTGACTTATGGGTCAACTCTACGGTTACCTGGACAGTTGTATGAAGAAAAAACTTTATCTAATATGCCTGACTACGTTGCACGTCTTCAAAGACTGATTAGCTCGCTAAGTCCATCTACTCCTGTTCGGCATGGTCAACAACGGATTTATATCCCTAAAGATCTGCAAAACTGTACACATGTTTTTGTGCGCTTGGATGCTGTAAAAAAGTCATTGCAGCCGCCATACGAAGGGCCTTATGAGGTCCTAAAGAGGATGGACAAGAACTTTTTGATTTCGGTGAACGACAAGGAAAAGATCGTTCACATCGATCGCTTAAAACCAGCATTTTTAATTGCTGGAGATTCCAATCCAAGGACTCCTGGAGTTACAACAAGGTTTGGCCGCAAAGTACGTTTTCGTCTCCCAATGGTCTTGTGAGACTGGTGAGGGAGTCTGTGGCAACGGCCTAAACTCAGAGAAACAGCACATGCAAATCTGGCAAAGTTTATTTAAAAGGCTCCAGCTGAGTTGGCTAGCGCGCGGTATCTGGATTGATGTGTTGTGTGTAAATGTTAGATTATTCCGAGATGGAACTGATTAATTTATATTTATTTCTTTTAATGGTAATGTGTTTTGTTGCAATTTACAATAAATGTTCGCTTTTAACAACTGGATTACCCGTCCCTACATACCTTTAACGGAAAAGTACAAATAAAACTTCACTTTTGTGATAATTTTCCATGTAACCTATAGTTTTTGATGGTCCACATGTGAGCGGACCTCAAGGGCCTGAGGGTCAGTGAGACCTTGTTTAGAGGCTCCTCAGAATGTGAGGTTAGGTCCTACTATTCCGTGAATCATTGCGGCCTGATAGAAAATCGAACCTAAGTCATAAATGTCAAAGCTGTAACAGTATACGGCTGAATCGTTCCACAGCAAAACGCTTCGTCTTTCATTGCATTCATATATCAGATTCACTTTATGGTATTAATGCACTAGATGGAGAAGTGTTAAATTGACTGAGAAATAAAATAGTTTCTTATTTTTACATCCTGCAGGAAACGTTGATGATCCATCCGGAACCAGAAATCGAGAAAGAGTGCAAAAATAAACAGCTCTCCAGCACTAAAACTCGCTGGAGGATGGATGGCTTGCCGCCAACGGAAACGTTGTCGAGTTGTCCATGGAATGATGTATGCCATTTCGACTTTTTCGGGCAAAAATTGCAGGAAATCGAGAAAGTCGGTTTCCACTTGGCCACGGTCAATCATCTTAGAAGGATATTTTTTCCTGAGGAAAAAGCTGTTCCTGTCTGATCCCGATTCCGGGTTGGAAGTATATAAAGATGTGTTTTGTGTGCAGTAGGTCGGCCAGTAGATGTCTAAATGGATTAAATCTAACAGCGCTTCAAAACTGCGCGAAGTCGAACCATTTCAATGCCATCGAATGTCGCTGGACGATTGCTGACGAGTGACGCGGTAGCAGGTACGTTTCTGTCCTCACACTTTATGCAAATTTGATTGAATTTCGTATTCAAATGCCACTATAATTGGTTTGATGATAATAAGATACAAAATTATGCACGTCCACAAGCTCTTTTTTTTTTTGCAATATAAAAAGGGATTTTTTTTAGCCCCAAAACACAGTTGCAAATTGTTTTTGAAAAATGTCTGCTATGTAAGCACTGGCAAGCAAAGCTTTTCCCAGAGCATCTTTGGAGAAAGATGATTTGCGGTATTCACTGTATCTCAGCTGGCATTTATCTGAAATCAAACTCTATTTGAATTTAGTCAAAGTATTAATTAATCCTCCCCCTACCCACATTCACAGATCTTTTTTTGTTTGACTTTAAAATTTTTGGCGGCCATTTGTAGTTAAAAATGCTATTTTTCACGAAAAATTCCGTTATTTTGTTGGTAAACAAACCCATTAAAAAAACTCAAACTCAACGTGGTGGGAGTCTTTTATATGCAGAATGTGTGTACTAAATTTGAAATGAATCGGTCAATTGGATTCCAAATAGGCCTATGAAAAAATGGTTTTGAGAGAAACGCGTTTGACATTCTGAGCGTCTGCAGCTGTCAAAACTGCTGCATTCTTCCGCAGCTGTCGGAGCAGCAGTTTGAAAGAGCTAGAAGCGGAGACTGAACACTTGATAACTTTGAGAATTTTGCTTGAAACGACTTGAAATAAATTTTTGAGAAATATATTTTCGGGAATATATTTTTGAAATGTTTAACTACAAGGCAAAACAAAAATGGGGGGAAAAAAACACTTTTTTGAAACTGCAAAACCCTACCCCCCCCTAAAGGCCATTTTTTTCTTTCTTTTCTTCCTTTTTTTATATATCTATCTTATATTGCTGCTTTTCCCCCCTTGTTTGATTTGTGTTCCTTGTACAGAGTTCATTAGGGATTTCGTGTAGGAATATTTTAGCTACTAGTTACCGCCTAGTTGCCGGGGCTGAGGCGGAAATGCAAAAAAATACAGAGCAGCTCGTTACACCATTCAGTGAATGCAGTTTCACCCATATTTTGGGCCATTCAGACTGAAATATCTGTGACAAAGCTGTATGCACGCATCGCAAAGAAGTAAAGTACTGCCGTGTGCAGGTAAAAGGCAGTATCTGCAGAAATGGGTTTTCGAGATATTTGAAGAAATGTGTGTCGGATTCAATGTTAACCATAGGGAAATGTTGGAATTATACGTTGTTTTCGCGTCTTTTTTTTCAGTGGAAACCAAATAAGCAAGCTTGTATCCTAAAGCTAACGTACAACAGATGACAAAAATGCAAAAAAAAAAAAAAAAAAAAAAGATATGAAAAATTTGCAGTTACTGCCCTTTACCTGCACACGGCAGAGTACATCTTCATACTAGCAGCACCAGTGTGAGGGCAGCAAACATGGTAAGGCTCTTTATCGAAAAGTAAAGGCAAAATCTTGGTTATAAAGCTACAAGTTACCACTTCATATAGCCGGAGCCCAGCGCAACACTTCGACGGGAGTCGCAGATTCTTGAGATGGTCTGCAGACCATTTTTCAGTTGGACGAGAAAGTAACTTAAAATTTTCAAATGATAAAAATCTTCAATTTCATGTAATGATGGTTTGTGCCAGACTTAAGTTTTTCCTGATGCCGAGTAAGATTTGATGAAAAATCTTAGGTCGGTGTATCTTGTAGTCTATTTTTTGATTAGTAATCTGTTTTGCAGACTGCTGAAAAAAATCCTGATACCTTGGCCGGAGTTAAGAAAGAATATCTTTTTCTTTCTTTCTTTTTGAGCAATCACGAATTGCTTTTTGTTTTCATTCGACTGTTGAATGGCGTCCGTGTTTTTTATTTTCCCCCGCTTTCCTCTGCAGCACCACACTGTTAAAACTACAGGATGCATTCGGCACCTTTCAGGGGAGAAACGCTTGTTCACCAGCGGCACCCAATACGGAGCCGAAATCGCACCTCTAAATAGGGTGAAAAACAGGCACCTTTTAAAAACTAGACAGCCGGAGTGAAAAAAAGGATCCTTCGGAGAGAGAAATGGCACCCTTACTATAGATCCTCCTCCCCCGTATTGTGTGCGTTTTTAAATACAGTTGTGTACCTTTTTTTTTTTTTTTAGTTTTGTTTTGATTTATGATATTCTACGTTTTGGACATTTTTCACATTGAACTCGGGATTGGAAATGATTAAAACAAGTAATTACAGCATTTGATCATATTTCAGAGTTTTCAACATAGTTAAGAAGTGCTCATAGCGTTAATTCATCTGATCGTGCTCTAACTCAGTGTTTCTCAACCTCTTTTGACCCACGGGTCAGTAAAAGCAAATGAAAAACTTTGCGGACCGGTGAAATCTTTATCGTTTTCTTAAAGAATCATAAAATAAATAATATGAATAATAACTCTGGGGTCGTTAAAAAACATGTGAAAAAATTCAGGGTTCTGATGTTTTTTTTTTTTTTTTTTTTTTTTTTTACAAAAAGTAATGTTAAAAATTAATAAAACAATAAATATCTACCCCTTCACTTGTATCAAAGATCTGTCACAAATACGTTATAATTTAAAAACGAGTAATTATTTAAAACATGTGAGAAATTATACATTTACTAAAACTTGACGTATTCCGAAAATGAAGCATAGCTGTACTTATGGATTATTTAAATGATGAGCCAAAAATATTCAGGGATATTACAATTACGGAAAAACAAAATCGTTTCATAAACGTTAATCAAGAGTAACAAAAGAAACTGCACATAAAGTTTTTCAACAGTTAAATAAAAAACCAAAAGAAAGTTCTAACGCTTTCGAGGACTGCTAACAGGAAATGATTCTAACACTTGAATGAAAAAGCAAAAAAAAAAAAAAAAGAAAAAAAGAGCTAGACTGAGAGAGATTTTTTTTTTCGCTATCTTTATGTTATAATCTACGAAGCACAAGAAACATTTTTATTAAGGTTCTTTTGGTGACTAATAAAAGCTGCTTATCGAGTATTCAAGAAAATAATGACAGATATTTTTAGTAGCGTTTTGAATGATGGAAATTTCACGATAGTAACGGTAAACGAGAACTAGAAGACTAACGGTTACTGTGAAAAGCAATAAATGCACTTTTAAACACTTAACTATGTTTGAAAGCCCTAAAAGCTACAAAGCGATCAAAAGCTGTACTTACTTGTAATTTCGGATAATTAATCCTAGAAAAGTTGGGTTTTAATCCAATAGTGTACTTCATTCAATGTGAAAGACACACAAACGCAATCATCATTTGTCCGCCATATTGAGGTGGTTGAATGTATGTCTAAGGCAAAAAGCGCATGCGCAATGAGTCTTTCTGCGATTGCATGACGTTCTGGCTCCTCTGCTCTATTTTCTAGCCTGTGATGCACCTTCAGGCACTATGCTTTCACCTTAGAGGGAATATTTTCACTCGTCTGGAACCCCTGCTTTTAACAGTGCACTGTCAACCGGCCCCTCCCGAAGCCGCTCCTCTGGCGAGCACCGTCTCCAGGTTTGCGTCCCTATCCTAAACACATGCGTACACACACACACGCACATCTACATACACGCACGAAAACGCCTATACACACACATACACACGTGTGCATACAAACGAGCATGTTCATACATCCACGGCTACCCACATACATGCTCGTAATTGCGAAATACATAATTTGAATTCAAGATGCCGCAAAAATTCAAATTTTTTTTTTTTTTTTTTTTTTGAGGTGGAGCCGTATCATGTTTGTGTACATCTCGCTGGTGGGCTGACATGTGTTTAGCTCAGTAGTTTATTCAGTTCATTATGATGTTCTTTGAAAATCATTAATGTCATGGCTATTCTAGACTGACGAGCCCAAAGCGGGGGAGAAATTCGTCGCTAAAAAGACGATTGGGCGTATCTCAAAAAAATCCAAAAATGAGTTATGACAACCACAGAAATATCCAAAGTCGATTTTAAAACATGACCAATGAGCGTATCTCTACAATAAATAGTAAAAAAGTTACAGTCCCTCACACTGATGGCGGTTCTCAAGCGATACAGTAAACGGGAAATCTTTAAATCGGCTTTCTGCAAAATGCTTAAAAGTAGGATACGCCAATTCGTCTTTTTAGCGAAGAATTGCAGAAATTGGATGCTGCAACGAGTGATTCAGTCATTTGCTTGCAGCGTTTATTCAGTTTAAATTTCTTCATAATATGAAGAAGTTTGAACAGGACTTGTCCAATTAAGCCATAATGTCAATTCTCGTATTTGAATATACATATAGATGTATGGAATGTTATGACACTCCCCCCCTCCCCTCCAACACGAAAATTCTGGTCACGCCACTGAGACGAATGTGGTTCAAATTAAAGAGTCCAAGAGATACATGCAAATGCTTCAATTTCAGTACTCTGCGAAGACAAGGCTCAAAGCATAGAATATACATAGCGAAAAGCGAACGGGTCGAAGATTGATCATTCTTTGATAGAAGCATGATTTTAGTCTTCGATTTTATTCTGCGCCGCTAACTACTTTGCACGGTATACCTCGAAAAAAAAAAAAAAAAGTTATGTAAGTGACTCTTGTTCAACAATCAGGCTTGAATTAAAAAAAAAATCTGTAAAACATCCCGACAGATCGCAAAAAAATAACCAAAAAGCAAAAATTTAAAACCCCCGCTTATAGAAAAAGCCTCAAAACAAAAGCAAGAGCTTTATTTGTTCACAACTGAGAAAAAAATGGCAAGAGATCTTTCTTCTTAATAATTTTATTCATGCTAATTAAAACTGAGCTCGGTTTAATAACGATGTTCCTTTACTTAAAGATGCTTATAACTTCTCTTTTGGTAACTTAACAGTCTTGGGGTTTTGAAATCCGAAGGAAATAAATCTACAGAATTTTTATCTAACTTTCGAATGAAACTGAAATTAAGACAATTGGATAATTATTTCTGGTAGAAAGAGCCATTTCATGCCATTTTCGGGTCCTAAAATTGAAATTCGAACGGTTAGTTACTTTTTTGACGCTTAAAACCCCTTACGTTCCCTCTCAGGTGCCCAAGTAACTCCTTGTCAAATTAGGTCGATATTCGACGTAAACTGTGGATTTGTACAGAGAACATACACACAAAAAGTTCTATGTTTTGTTTATATAGATTCAGGAAAAGTTGTTGGACGAATGATGAGGAAATATATAAGAAAAAAGTGTGAAAATGAAATTTAATGCAAAATTGTATTTAAAAAAAAAAAATCGGTGGGAAAAAATCTAGAAAAACCGTATTAGTGTTTCGGTGCGTTCCGACATCTGATATTGAGATAACTGCGCACCAAAAAATAAATAAACACATTAAAATAATAAAGTAATTAAAACACGTACAAAATATAAAAAATAAATACACAAAATAAATAAGAATAAAGTAAAATAATTAATGAAAGTTCGTTGCTTGTTTATTTTACCATTTTTAGATCAAATATTGATTTTCGTCCCATTTTTATCCATATGTTTTTTGATCTGTTGCATCACTCAACGCGTATTTATAATTGTAACTATTATGTACTACTTTCGAAATCGAATCTCTAGTTTGCTGTCTATTTTTCTAACTACCAAAAAAACTGGAAATCTGTTATCCTCTGAACTTCAATGTTTTTTGTGCATTAACAATTTTATCATTGCTCCCCTTATTTACAAGCGGTACTCGGCTTTGCTCGTAGTAGAACATAAAAATTTCGTTTAATTCGTCTAAGTATTTATGGTTCTAATCTACTATGCGTTATTTTATTTTATTTTATTCATTTTATTTTTTAAAGATATCTTCATATCTTTGGCAGATTTGAAAACGTAGCATATAGCTTAGCAGAAACCAGCAAAAGCCTTAGAAATAATTTTAAAGAGGAAGGAAGTTTCCCTTCGTTGCTTAAAACGCAAAATAAGACATTTTCCCGAAATTAAACACTATTCGCAACTCCAGCGTTCGAATGCGCTACCTTCAGTTTTTCTTTCAGGCATCTCTCCGGGGGGGGGGGTGCCCCCGGCCTCCATAGTGCCCCCCGGAAGATGCCAACTGCCCCCCCCCCCTGGAGAAAAATTTGGACTGCACTTGTTTTAGTATGTAAAGATCTTTTTTTTATTTTTTAAAGGAAATCATAGAAAATTCGGAACTTTATCATCCGAGGGGGGGGGGGGGGAATATCGGCCTCAGTGGGCCGGAAAGTCCCTCGCTGACAACAAACTGCTAAAAGCATTTTTTCCCCTGGAAAAATACGAGCAATTAATTAACGAAAAAGATATGTTTCCCCCTTTTTATTACACTCTTTCGTTTATTGTTCGTTATTATTACTGTTGTGATAGGGCTGAGGTGGTTGGAACTATGTTATCTATTATCTATCTTCTAGTTATTAACTCACACAATACATTGGTGAGGTTCGCAGCGGAACCTTAAGGCATATACTCTGCGAGCACTCATGGTACACCTCGTTGGAAATCAAAAGTTTCCCGGATTAGGATCATTGTAAGGAGGGGAAGGGATAGTGGGCTGTGAGTTCTCTTTGCGGGCTGTAATAGAAATGCCTATATGCCTATTTTTGTTCATCTTTTATATGAAAAATAACACGGTGCCATCAACGCATTCTTTTCGAAAGAAATTTCTGAAAATTCGTCATCTTTTACTACCCTTTTATGTCATCACACAGTTTCCAGGTCGACAAAACTTTTAGCCAATTAGAAATTTTTTAAAAATCTATACGGACCTCTTTCTGAAGCAGATTTATTTCATAATCATTCTAGAACTTGAAGCCCTCTAATGTGTGAACTTGTTTAAGTCTCCCTACAGAATTTTATACTGTCTTTAGCGATCATTTTTGCAATCAGAGTCAAAAACAAATTACTTTGAGGAAAGTTAATGTTTTTTAATATTTCTTTTTCTTTTTGGTTTAAAAATTTATTTACAATGATCATTCGTGATAATATTGTACTGTTCGCTTTAAAAATTGCGTAAACGAAATGAACTCCAATGTTTAATTTACAAGGGTGTCCTGTAGGGTGTCCCGAAATCAGTGGCGTAGCTACGCTTTCTGCCGCCCGGGGCGGTTCCTCAATTTGCCGCCCTTTTGATGGGAAATAGTTAATACATTAAAGAGTCAAAAGTGTTTTAATAAGATGTTAATAAAGAAGAAAGTAAAAAAAAAAATCCTCTTTATTTTTCTTTCAGGCGGAAAAAAAAGGAATTCAGAACCCCACCGGAAAATTCCATAAGTTAAGTCGAAATTCGGAATTTCAGGCAATTTTTGGTAACGCTTATAGAAAACAAGCGTTGAGCTACCTCCAGATTTTTTTTTTTCAAAATTAAAATCAGTTTTATGCTTTCTTTGGTGACGTTAGGGGGTAGGGACTTCTCAAGGAAATTTGCAGAAATTGAAGTCTTAAAAAAGCAATTTTAGGCTATCTTTGGATACGTGAAGATATTGGGGAAGATTCAGTGGCGTTGACCGGAAAGCTCTTCAACTAAACTGAAAAACACGTAAATGTAGGCTGTATCTAGTAATGTAAGGGCTCCTCTAACTCCAACAAAGACTGGATTTTCTCCACGACATATTTTCTAACTTGAAATCAATTTTAGTCTATCTTTGATGTCATTAAAGAGAATAGGAAACGTTTGGGGGCTCTCTAGAAATTTTCCTATGGCAAAGTTTCAAAAACGCAATTGTATGCTATCTTTGACGGCATAAGTTTTCAACTATTTCCAAAACTGTTTTAAAGTCAGATGGTTTTCCCGTCTCCCTATGAAACTTTTTGAAAATGGCGTCTTAAAAACGCGACTTTAGCCGTTGTTTGACGGACAACGTTAAGAAGGAAAGTCCGGAGGGTGGTTTCATTTTCACACCAGAAATCTTTTTCGAAACTGTTTATCATTTTAAGCTCTTCATCACTGAGAAAAGAAGGCTTTGCGATCTTCCCTCAGAAATTTCTAAAAACGAAATTTGGAGAAAACTGTGATGACGTTAGGTGATTTCGTGCACATTTGGGGTCCCTACTTTAGAATTTTTCTGAAATTTAAGTTTCAAAAACTCAATTGTATGCTATTTTTGGATGCGATAGGGATTTTAAAGTTCGAAGTTGATGTCCTTGACACACATATTAAACTATTTTTAATCACGTTACAAGAAGGGTCAGGAGTTGACGGTCTTCAGGAATTTGTTGGTATTGAAATTTAAAAAGATCAATATTGGGCTGACGAGATGTGAAGGGATAGGATGGGCGGAAATAGAAATGTTTCGATGCTCAAGGTCTACAACTGCACTTTTGGGCTGTTTGGTGACGTTAAGGGATAGGAAGGTTCGGTTGCTCTTCCCGAAAAATGTGACGCCGTCCTTAGTCTGTAGCTCCACACGAAGGAAGAGAGAAAAAAAAATATAATGCTGAGATGTCCACAAGAACAACACATGTGTATTTACTTGTTGGGAAAACGCGTTAAATTTTTGCGCATCAAAATTGTGAAATTGCCGCCCCCCGAAAAGTGCCGCCCGGGGCGGACCGCCCCCTCCGCCCCTCCCTAGCTACGCCACTGCCCAAGATATAATGGCGAAAAAAAAATTTGTGAAATCGAATACGCATATCCTCCAAATTTTTTCCATTTTCCTCAGAAACATGAGAAAAAAGTTTCATTGCAATAAAATAACGGGAACCCGTGCCGACTTGAGGTCAAAGTTGGACCTGAAATCCTGTACGGCGACTACAGTGGAAAGATTGCTAACTGCATGATTCCTTACTACAAGCGACATCAATTTATTTAAAGCAGATATTTACAACAATATTAGACTAAAAGAAACATTACTGCACATATTTTTTATTCACTGTTTGCTTTTTGTAGTCAGGTTAGAGCTTCTGCTGCTCTTGAACGCAACGTAACACAGATTGTTTTTGTTCCTCATCAGCTGTTAGCAAACAATGAAAGACCTGCATCATTTTTACAGCTCTTTCAGCTGCATCGTTTATTGCTCTAAGCATTGAGACAGTCTTTTTCACATCAAGGAATGAAATGCTATTGACCATACCATAAAAACTGGATGAATTTTTGTAGAGCAGCTTTTGAGATAATTGGGTCCACATTTTCGCACACTTTTATCAAAAAGCACAAATTTTTGTTGGATGCTTTGGCTGCCAAAATGCATTGAAGCCATGGTTTCACGTATATTGTCACTACAAACAAGCAGACATCAAACAATGCTTCATTTTCCTTTGCATCTAATTTTAGTTGTGAACTAAATAAAATAGTAATAGTTTTAGGGAGTAAATCGCTCGAGCCATCCATCGAGCTTTGTGCAGGGCTCCCGGCGGTCTTATTTTAAATTCATTTTCTGTATCTCTACCTAAAAATATGATAGGCAATTTTATCAACTCTTGATAGTCATATTACTAAGTTTAGCACGGTAAAAGTCAAGTAAATGTTCCAAGTTAGGGTACAGTTCGGAACAACTCCGCAACTCCTCCATAGCACTGTATTTTAGTGGGATAGATCTGTTCATATATATGACGGCGGCAAGCAAAGGAAAGCATTTCTCTATCAAATTTTTGCTCAAGAATGGCGCAAGAACCACTTAAAGGACCTGTTCTGGAAGCTGTAGTATCACAACAGAGAGTTTTAACTTTGTCTTCGAGATTCCAATCTAAAACTGCACTTTCAAACAGCCTCTGTTTGTTCTTTTCCTGTGGAATTATCCAGTTTAGACTCAGCAATGAGTTGTTCCGTCACATCCATATAAAATAAATATAGATAAGCGATCTTCTTTTGATTTTTGAGCACTCAAAGCATGCAACAGTTTCATATCCCAAGGTAAATTCACAACAGAAATTCGAACCGAAATGCTCTTTCCGCTTTTCGGTTCGAATTCTTTGAATTGAACCTATGGGACATTCATCAATGTTATACCCAAGTGCGTCAATAGTAGCTTCAAGAATAAATACATAATCTCGTATACTTGGACACCTGTCCAATGCAGCAACTGACTTGGGAGTAATAAAATCGCTCCTCATTACATATTTACTTCTTCCAGGTTCTGATAATATTTGTTCCAGGTTCTGGAATACTTGTTCCAGGTTCTGATATATTTGTTCCAGGTTCTTATATACTTGTTCCAGGTTCTGATAAACTTGTTCCAGGTACTGATTTATATGTTTCAGGGAAATTTTCTGAATTAATATTTTCACTAGAGCTCGAAAAGGAATCTTCTTGTACATGCTCATATAATTCCGCGGATGTTGAAGTGGAATCGTATTTAATGCGCCTGTTTTCTTCTTTGACAGCTCAAAGTCGAGCCCTTTCCTCTTTGTCGGCAAGTTTTTTTATCCACTCCACCTAAAGTGACCACGTTGGCTGGGCTCTGTTTGGAGTTGCAAGAAAATCCCATCTTCTTCTATTTTGATTAACTGAAGTGCATCAGCATGTACAATATTGAATAAATTGTTTAAATTACTCTAAAATTCTTGTTGGCGCTGCCTGAATACTACTTGCAGTTTCTTTGCATTTTTTTTAAAAGTCTCTTCAAATTTGATTTAGGGTTTTAAGTTTATTCACACAATTTGGTAACGATTTGGTGGGAATGCGTACCTTTTCCCAAAAGATGATGCATTCCCGAATAGCGAGATTTGCACTTTCACTGATGGTTAAATTTTGCTTCTCGAATGTTATAAAACAAAACAGACAGAACTTGTCAGTTAGAGGAAAGTTTGTAAGCTCGTAGTTTGGTGTTTTACTATTCCTATTATCTCTTTTTTCAAACTTTGCAAATCCACTGCCATGTTTCGTTCCCTATGGAAGCACTATACTGCGCTCGCTGACCGGAATGAATTCGTACTGACATGTTTGGCGGTTTGCAAATTGCTACGGATAAGTCCCCCCCCCTCCCCCAACATATGTTTTTCTGTTTTCATTTGTTTTCTGTGCACTATTTATATCAGTTGCTTTGAGCTTCGCAAAGTATCGCGTCGCCAGCGTTCGCTTGCTTATGAATACACGTGCTATTTACACGTTTAGACCTTTAGGCGCAAGTCAGCACAGGTTACCCTGCTTCAAATTGCATGAAACTTTTTTTTACAACGGTTTTGATATAAAAGGAAAAAAATAGGAGGGTATGCGTTTTAAAAAAACGACTTTCATTTTTTTGGGACACCCTAGTGTCTAGATATCATTCTCCAAGTTTTATAATAAACTTCCATTCATATGTTTTTTCAAGTAAAAATGTCTATCTACTAAATAATAAATAGTCCTTACAATAGCCTCTGTTTACGATGAAAATCAAAATACCACATGGAAACTAATTTGGGGTCCCCAATAACATTACCCTCATAACATTTTCCATTTTCTTAAATTTTAAATAAGAGTAACTCTTCGAAAGTTTCTCATGCGTGATTATTTGGCAATTAATAACTTATGTTCAAATTTAGTATTACCCATTTTTCCAATTCAAAAAATTAAAAATATGTCATTTTTAAAAATGCCAAGTGTTTTTTTTTAAACTTTAGTTTTATTTATTTATTTAGTTAGCTACTTATTTTTGCACATATTACAAAACCGACTTTTGCATATGTGCATATGTAAACGCTAATTTGACCCTTTTTGACGTTTAGTGCACATAAACGAATAAAAAGGGTAATTAAAAAAAACGCATAAGACTGCGTTTTTCACAAGATTTTACTTCATTTCTTTCTTTACGTAAGTTTAAAAAAAAAAAAAAAAAAAAGCATTTTTTTTTGTTTTTTGTTTTAGCGCATTTTTTAGTGTTTAGTGAATATTTTAAGTATTTTTAGTGCATACAGTGACTCCCAAAAGTGTTCGTACACTTTGAAATTTTTTAGTAAAACCAAAATAACTCGTAACTGAATTCGAATATGAAGTCCAATATTTTTTCACATCATTCCTATGAATTCCCTTAGAATATTCCGCCATATTCTAAATACAACTCATTGGTTGTTTCAAAATATTGACGGATCTTCTTTTTGAAATGGGTCAGAAAACAAAGAGACACGTCAAAGATAACACGTCACAAAAGTCATCGTACACTGAAATATTTTCGAACAAATTCAAGATTAAAATTATCATACGCCGTTTTGTTGCATTGTCTTGACCCTTATAAATCATTTGGCTTTAATTTTTTGTTTATTTATTCCTTAATATTGTGCTTATTAGTGTAAAATGCCTGGTATTCGTAAAAGCCCGCAAACACCATTCAAAATTTGAATTTGTACCCCAAAGTAGTGGTAAATTGGTTTGAAATGTGTCTAAATTAGTCAATTTTTTTTTTTTTTTTTGTATAATAAAGTGATTGATAAAAGACTTTAAAGAAAGGAATCGGATCGAAAACAAGGTAAGAAAAGGTCAACTGGCAAAGTTGACAAAACGTGATCGGAGATTTAAAGTTAAAAAATTTATGAAAAATACACATTTGAGTGCTGTAAAAGTTTCTGCAGAGTTAAATGAAACATATTACAATTAATTTTCACCTAAAATTGTTCGCCATATTCTCTGATTAGCTGGATTAAATGGGACCTCTTCCCGCAGAAATTTTCTTGGTCGTGCGAAAAACAGAAAGCTTACGCTTTTCGTCGCAAAATCGATTATAAATAAGCTAAAAACGTTTTAGAATCACGTCTTACTTACAGATAAAAATTAATTCAACATTTTTGGTTAAATTGTTGAATAACTGTAAGTAGAAGAAAAAATTAGGAACAAAATCTTGCGAACTTATTTGGATCAGTTAATCGGGACGGTGGAGGTATTCTAGTGTGAGGGTGGATATCAGCATCAGGCCTTGGTAGTTTATAATTTTTCGATGAAATAATGAATTATGCTGTTCCTTTAAATATTTTAAAAACCAATTTTGAACTCTTAGCCAAAAATTTGGTTATTGGAAACAACTTTGTTTTTTTTTTATCAAGATAACGATAAGAAACACACGGTTTTCAACATTTGCGTCTAGTGCCTCGAAAATTGTCCTAAAGTTTAGAAAATACCCCCTCAATCTCCAGATTTTAACTTAATGTAACGTATTTAGAGATATCTGGAGGCTAGATTACAAAAATAGGGCTTTAAAACGAAAATAGAGCTAGAAACAGTAAGACTCGAAGTGTGGTATAGAACACTTACTCAGAAATTACGCAAAAAAAAAAAAAAAAAAAAAAAAAAAGAAAAGAAAAGAAAGAAAGAAAAAGAATGAAATCTATTCCCAGACGTTTAAAAGGTGTTATGAATACTGTATGATATTCTACTAACTAATAACGTAATTAAAAGTTAGATTATTCAGTATATATAGACATTTTATAAAGTGTATACGAAGACTTTTGTGAGATAAAATTTCCGGCACTTTTTGATTATTGATTTTTAAAAATTAAGTTTTAATATTTTTGAAAAACTTTTCATGTAGTTTTGTTAGAAATTGATCATAGATCTTATATTTAAACTAGCTGCGTTGCCCGGCTTTGCCCGGTTTACCTTAAAAATAAAAATTGTGTCAAGTGACGTATATTCAACAATCAGGCGTAAAAAATAAATTAAAAAAAACATCATGATTTCCCTTCCAAACAATGACGACAGATATTAAAATACTTTTAAGAAATTAAATCCAGAAAGATGGATTTAAAATGCGTAACCATGGAAACACAAAATAAAATAAGTTTAAGGAATTAAAATGCGAAAGAAAATGGTTCACAATTTGAATGGAATGGAGATTCCTTAAACTTGATTTCAAAAGGCTTGTAACTTTTTTTCCTTTCGAGATAAAAGCTTATTTTTTCGCCCATAGGTCGAGTTAGATCTGGAGTTAAATGGTCGCTTTTTCCAATGGCGTCAAAAAGAAAGCTGTGGGACAATTCCTTCACTTTTCATTGATTTATTTAATGAAGAAAGTAGTGCCTAAATTTCAGCTAAGCCTAAAAAAATTCGAGCTAAAAACGCAAATAACTTCTGCCGTAATAAAGTAAGAGCACTGAAACAAATTGCGTAGAACGCGGAAAATTCTACCCTTTCTAACGATATGTGATATTAATATCCGCAAGCAATTTTTCACCCCCATATTAGAGAATTTATGTGAAAAGTGGACGTAAATTAGAATGAAAAAAGAACTATTCGTCGAATTTTATTCGAACTGGTCTGCAAACCTTTTCAGGACTTAAAGGAACAAACTGTAAAAATTTCAGCGAAATCGGCTGGGTAGTTCTCGAGTTTTGCGAGTTCAAACACACAGACGCCTTTTGGGGACTTCATTTTATACTATGTAAAGATACCTATTCCGAAATATTAATTCTAACCAATGGATTGGGGCCTATTTCGTTGAAAGTCGTAGGTGTACGAAGACTTTTGGGAGCCACTGTATATATGAATGCATTTTTCATGATTTTTTAGTGCACATAATCCGGGTTCTAATCATTTTCCTTGCATTTTTTCCTGTTAAACTAAGTGAGAGTTATTGTTCATCACTATTTGCAATTTTTATTTCATTGCATGTTATTGTCAGTCAAATGTACACTGTTAAAACCAGGAGTGCCCACAGGGGTAAAGAATTTCACCCTAGGGTGAAAAAACAGTGCCGCGGGGTGAAACGGAGGCTAGGAAGTGTCGTCAAGGTGCTTTTGGTTCCTCAGTGGGTGAACGACGTTAACAAAAGTGATTCAATAGGAGAGCGACTCATTGCGCATAGCGCTCTGACTAATCGTCCAATGACAATTTCAGTTTGAATGGCGAACGAAGGAAGTTGCAACGAATTTTGCTCTCACATTGAATGAAGTACAAAACTGAAAATTTCGTGGATTAATCTTCGAAATATCGCGTAAGTAAAGGCATTTGATCATATTGTAGCACTTAGAGCTTTCGAACATATTTAAAGTGTTTAAAGTATGTTGACAACTGCTTATTGTTCCGTTTGCCTTATTAAATATTTAATATCTTGCTATTTATGTCCTGCAAAACTGTTACCTAAAACTATCTATCAGTACTATCTTGAACAACAACAACATTAAAAATGAAAACGTTTAAATCAGCTGATAATTGAATTGCTAATTCCGGAATAAAAATGCATCGACGTGAGCAGCCAATATACCAATATCTATTTCTTCTCAAATGAAATAACTACGTAGTTAAAACTAACAAAGCAGCAAAGGCGGGGGGAAAAAAAACCGCCTGAAAAGAAATCTTTCTCAATCAGCGTTTGACTCATGAGTTTCACATCGTGTTTTGGTTAACGTATCTTTCTTAGGCGTTATTGCATGAAGCGAATGTAGTTATCTACTCGTTTTTATTTTTAAATCTGACGGAAAACTTGACATTGGAAAGAAGGGCTTTTAAATCAGTATTTATCTTGTACGCATAAGGATACTCAAATATCGAATCTTATACTAAGTATTGATATGTTACGCTCGATTAAAATTTTAAACGTTTATGAACGCTTTTATTTTCCCATAATTCTAATCTAATGTTACCCAATATTTCTGGTTGTTCCGACAAATGATTGGTAACTACCTTCCCTGTTCATTTTCAGTACGGATCATGCAGTAAAAGTTGTCAACAACATATTCATTACTGAGCAATCCAAGAGTGAATATAAGAAAGTTAGTGCACGAGCAGACAAATTAAAGTCATGAACACTTCTAAACTATGTTCGAAAGTTGAAATGTGATCAAATGCCTTCGTATATATAAATCAAAATAAATAAAACACAATTGTATTAAAAAACGCAAACAACACGGGGGGGGGGGAATCTCTCTAGGGAAGCAATAAAGGTGCCATTTTTCTTACCTGGAGTACCATCTTTCACCTACGGTGCACGTTGGGTGAAGGGAGCCAGTTTTTCACCCTTGCTAAGGGTTCAATTTCGGCTCTCTATCGGGTGTTACTGGTGAACAAGCGTTTCACCACTGAAAGGTGCCAAACGCAACCTGTAGTTTTAACAGTGTATGACAATTTAACGAAACAAAATTCTACTTTGGAAGGAGCAACTGAACGAATATTTGTTTCTGTTAATGTGCTTAGTTTAAAATAATTTTTATTACACGATATCACGCTTCGTTGCTTGTTTTATAAATTTAGAAGTTTCTTGTGCACTTGCAGTGTGACGGAGAACCGTCAATATGAAACTTGATTATATTTTTCTTGCTTGGTGCGATTTTGTGTACATTTAAATGGTTAAGAAATATTTTCACCCCCCCCCCCCCTTTTTTTTTGTATTTTCCAATAAAATGTTCTGTTTTTCATATTATTGCAGTATTATCTGACTTTTGATCTGTTACATTTTTATGAGAACCATATAATGAACTAGGAGTGTTTTTTAAAAACTCATATTGCCCCGCCCGTGGACGTATACAGGGATTTATTTCAGGAAGAGGCGGGCAAACCAAACATGAAGGTATAACTTTACAAATTCATATTATAAAATTATTCATAGTTGGTAGTTTTGAATTTATTTCTTGGTTAGCGTGTCCCACTACTTAAATACGCCCTTGACCCCCTCTAAGTTCTTAAAGTGCCCCGCCCGCTTAAATACGCCCTTGCCCCCCCCCCCCAAACTTCCAAAGTGCCCTCCCCCCGAAGCAAAAGGTCTGAAAGAAGCACTGGCTACCTTGCGGTGATTTACAAAACTAAAGAAAAAGGTAAAACATTGCGTTCCACGTGTGTCTGTTGAGGTAAACATAGGCAGTTTGTTATGAGCATTAACTCACGCAGCATTCTATGTGTCTTAGATTGCTTTCAGCAGCAGAGATTGTTTCGTCCTTTAATGGTATTCTCGAACTTCTCAAAATAATGTTAGTTACATTTAAATTATAGCTAAAAACATTCCTACATTCCATCTACTAACGTAGAATGTAAAAAATATACATATTAAAAGCTAAAAACGAACAATAATACAATCAAAAGTTTTAAAAGCATTTAATGACTGTTAAAAAAAATAGCGAAAAGACCCGTGGATAATCCGAACCACGGATAAACCGACCGCCGTTAACCGGGAGTTTACTGTATATTATCGCAGAGCGAAATGAAAAAAGTTTAACCGAGAAAGAACGTTTAAAATTTGAACTAGCAAAAACAAAAGCGGAGAATTTTATCACCAAAATAGTGCGCCAACTTTACTGTATTAGCAGCTGAAGAGTTTCGTCAAAAATTTGTTTAGGGTTACAGTTTTGGTATTGTGCGAGAAAAGAACCCTTAGCGAGATTTTGCATGTCAGTTAAACCATTTTTATTTTTATGATGAGTGGATTAAAATGGTAGAAATATTACAGAATTCGATTAGTTCAAAGAAATAAAAAATCAATTAAAAAGAAAACTATCACCATACATCCGTGAGAATTTTGTTGATGATTTTCATAGCATGACACAGTTAAATCATAATTCAAAAATCAAAAACATACGAAACAGGAAAAATTAAAATTAACCGATTCGGCAATTTGAGAAATAATTCAGCTACAAATGTAAAACAATTAGCGCTAGCCAAACGAGTCAAAGAAGTATCATCTTCCTCTTTTGATAATCAATCGTAATGTCATGTAATTAAATTATCTAGCATTAAATGTTATTTTGTCAGTCTTATGAAAACAATGAAAATATAGTTCCATCAAGAATTGATAAATATCGAATTCAACATCGTGGAAATGGCTGCTTAAAACTACGAACTACGTAATTTGCATTAATTTCTCACGTTTAGTAATGCTTCTTGAATTCTCATTTCTTTCTACGTGGACCAGATATTTACAAGACTTTAAAAACTAATTTAAAAAGAATAAAACAAAAAAATCATACATACAAACAAAAATTACTAGGCTTATTAGCATTTTCTACGCTATGGCATGCGTTTGTTTTATCTTTTCTGTTAGACGGTGGCTGCAGTGCGTCTACAGTTTGTTGTAGTTGCGAATTCCATAAATATTAAGAAAATAAAAGCAGACGACTGTTGAAAGATTTTAATTTAACTCCTTTTCAATTCGCAACTCCAACAAGCTATGGGGGCACTCCAGTCACCGTCTAACAGAAAAGGTAAAACAAACTCATGCCATAGCGTAGAAAATGCTAATAAGCCTAGTAATTTTTTTTGTATGCATGATTTTTTTGCTTTATTCTTTTTAAATTAATTTTTAAAGTCTTATGGATATTCTGGCCCACGTAGAAAGAAATGAAAATTCAAGAAGCATTACTAAACGTCAGAAATTAATGCAAATTACGTAGTTCGTACTTTTAAGCAGCCATTTCTACGATATTGAATTCGATATTTATCAATTCTTGATGGAACTATATTTTCATTGTTTCCCTAAGACTGACAAAATAACATTTAATGCTAGATAATTTAATTACATGACATTACGATTGATTATCAAAAGAGGAAGATGATACTTCTTTGACTCGTTTGGCTAGCGCTAATTGTTTTACATTTGTAGCTGAATTATTTCTCAAATTGCCGAATCGGTTAATTTTAATTTTTCCTGTTTCGTATGTTTTTGATTTTTGAATTATGATTTAACTGTGTCATGCTATGAAAATCATCAACAAAATTCTCACGGATGTATGGTGATAGTTTTCTTTTTAATTGATTTTTTATTTCTTTGAACTAATCGAATTCTGTAATATTTCTACCATTTTAATCCACTCATCATAAAAATAAAAATGGTTTAACTGACATGCGAAATCTCGCTAAGAGTTCTTTTCTCGCACAATACTAAAACTATAACCCTAAACAAATTTTTGGTTAAACTCTTCAGCTGAGAATGAAAGCAATAAAGTAAAATTGGCGCACTATTTTGGCGATGAAAATTCTCGGCTTTTGTTTTTGCTTCAAATTTCTTTCTCGGTTACACATTTTTCATTTCGTTCTACGATAATATATTCAAGAAAATATTTTGCATACTGTCCATTCTAACCAAATGCTGCAGTAAACTAAGGTTAGTTAAATTAATAATTTTTATACTAGGCGTAGATGAAAGCCCGAATTCTTTCGCTAATATTATTAAATCCTTCTTTCGAGCTTAAGAGGGGGGAAAAAAACCTATATCATTCTTACAAATTCACACAAAACAATAAAAAATTTTTACCTGGTATAACGTAATCCTCTTTAAAAAAAAAAAAAAAAAAAAGAAAAAATTCCAACAGCATATTTGTTTTTAATTTCATGCAAATGTGTGTTAATCCAGAGTTTTCTTGTGTTTAGCATTTCGCCATTTACGACAGTCAACTCACATTTTAGAGGAAAATATTGAAAACTAACATTCATTTAAGAAACTCGAGAATACCATTACGTGAGGAAACAATTTCTGTTGCTGAAAGCAATCTAAGACACATCAAATGCGTCAATAAATACTCATAAACAAACTGTCTATGTTTACCAACAGACACACGTGGAACGCAATGTTTTACCTTTTTCTGTAATTTTTTAAATCACCGCAAGGTAGCGTATTCGAGCGCTGGAGTTGCTAATAAAAGAAAATGATGGATCACCAAAATAAGCACGTTTTTAAAAATGTTAAAAAAAAAGAAAGAAAGGAAAATACGAAACAACCAAAGGGAGTAACAGTCGTAACCATGGTAACATACGAATTTTATTTCCGCTTCGAAAATAATTTCCATTTATCTTTAGTTCTTGATTTTATTCTTGTTCTTAATTATTCCTCCCTATGGGATTTTTTGCCCCCCCCCCATAACGGGACGAATAATACCCTATGTGTTATTCTGATGCATAAGCTATATTATTGTAAAGTTTCATTAAAATCCATTCAGTAGCTTTTGCATGAAAGAGTAACAAACATCCATCCATACATCCTCACAAACTTTCGCATGTACTCTAATAGTAGTACGATTAAGCTTGTTTTTTTATTTTAAATGTGTTGTACATTTACTCAAGTGCACGTGGGGCAAATTTAAACAGTTCATTTTGTTCAATTATCTTAACATTTATTAAATCATTTGCATGTTCATTTATTAATTAGTTCATCTACATTTATTAATTCACTTATTACTCAAGGAAAAAGGAATCAAATTCTGCCATTTTCAACTTTTAAGATTTCCTTCATTAATTCGTTTTCGTTCATTCAAAGTTTACCAGATGGCGCCATGTAACGTTAGCGTTTGGGGTTTTTTTTAAAAAAAGTCCGGTGCGATGCGAGATAAAAACTTTCTTCACCTCTTGTTAGAATATTATTTAATTAATTTATATTTATTAGTCAATTTTGTCAGAAAGAATAGCGTAAATGTCATCAATACATTTTTGCTGTCTTCTTTTTAAATTATGTAGAAGAAAGTATTGGATTCGAAAAAAAATTTCACGTTTTGAGTGTACATTTTGACATTTTTTTTGACTTAATTTGATTCTGAGTGACTGCATTTTTTTTTTTCGTGGCTGTATTTTTAAAAATGCTTTTTAGTTCAGTTGAATGATTGTTTAGCCCATTATTTCTAAAATCTTTAAATAATAAATTTTAGTCCAATCTCATAAGTTCAAGTAAATAAGAACTTTCACTAAATTCTTCCCTCACAAAAAAAAAAAAAAAATGTAATATTTACTCTGCAACTTTCAAATTGAATTTTTTTTGGGGCCATTTATTTTATTAGTTTCAAAGTGATATGAAATTTTAGAAAATAAGGTAAATTTATCCATTCATAATTGACAAAAACCTTGAAATGTGATTTTAAAGAAGGTAAATCGTAAATCTCAATTTCCAAATCGAGTTTTGTGCGTTATCTCTTCCGCGAGATGACTGAATTTTGGGCCAGATTTTATTCAATCTGCCGAGTGGTGTATCAAAGCATAGGGACCCTTATTTTAAGCTGCCCTCTGAATTTTCAAATGATATTTTGCTATCTTACGACTGTTGTAATGAAATACTTCTATCAACCCGAATATTGATTAATTAATTTTTTATTTTAGCCAGCGTAGAAACAGCGCTGGCGCCGACATATTTCTCGTAGCTCGCTCCTACTTACAATATTACACAACCGGGAATGTCGTTACAAATGGTAAATAGAGAATTTAGTCATACTTTTTTCGAAGAATGTCTAGAAATGCTTAAATGAAGAATAATACAACCCACAGGTCAACGAAAATTAACTATTTAATCTCCAAAATGATACCTTAAAATTTTTATAGGAAATAAAAATTATTTTAGATGGAATTGAATAGTACTTTATAGTTACCAATATGTAAAATTTCAAGTATGCATAGTGAAATTTAAGACTAAAAGATCCGTTAAAGATTCACTAAATGTAAAACGGATTACGATCTTTATTTCCCCTCGGATATCCGCGAAAACAGATGCGGGATACGAATATCAGTCATATCACTAACTGAATGGGTCCCTAAGAAGGAGGGCATATGATAAAATTAAAAATCTTATTTCTAATTTGTTGTTCAAATTAAAAACATTTCTTTCAATCGGTTTTTCAATCGCTTCGCGACAGGGTGTAATTAAATGAATGAATTATCAACGTTTTAATGCACAAAAATTGTAAATTACTGCAAACTTGTGTTCGAGATTACAAAAAACCTCTTTTTCAATGCAAAGAAGTGTGAGTTTTTTGATGAAAAGTCATCCGAGGAAAGCAACGAGGTGGAACAGAAGACAGTATAAATAGCAAAAAAATAGAAACTAACAACACAAAACAAAATATGAAAGCAAAAAATGAAGAATGAAAAAGATTCTTCTTCTTTTTATTTATTTTTTTCATTCTACTTCGTCTTATTTTTCTTTTTTTTTTTTTCATTTTTGCTATCATATTTTGTTTTGTGCTGTTAATTTCCCTTTTTTTTTTGCTATTTATACTGTCTTCTGTTGCCACGTGTTGCTTTCCTTGGTTGACTTTTCATCCAAAAGCTCACACTTCTTTGCATTGAAATGGGGTTCCTTGTAACCCCGAAACACGTATTTGCAGTAATTTGCAATTTTCGCAACGTTGGTAATTCATTCATTCAAATTTCAAGCACAAAGGTATTTATTCGTTATAGGGGTGTAATTATTTAAGGTGTTTTCTTACTAACTTTTATACTGCATTACTGTAGTATTCTTACTAATACTTTTATATTGTATTTTTTTTTCTTTATACACCTTCCATAGAGATTTTACGCAATTTTTGATCACAGCAATCTTTCTTTTCATTTGAAACTACGATTCTATTCGTTCCCAATATTCTTTATATGTGTAGGAAAATGTCAAGAAAGCTATTGATTTTTTTTTTGGGGGGGGGGGGGGTAGGGCTTTTAGTGTCGAAGAAATTCACTTGATTTGATTTTTTTTTTTTAGAAAATGGTTTGATTAAATTTATGAAAACATTTTGTGCACTATTATGTATGGTTTTAAGAATATTCTATACATTTTTGATCAAAAAATATTCAAATAATCACAGGCAAGATTTTCCCAGATCACTTTTGGAGAAAGATGATTTGCCGTGTTCTGCTGGCATTTATTTGAAATCAAATTCCATTGAATTTAGTCTAAGTATTAATTAATTCTCCCCACTACGTTCTCAGACCTTTTTTTGTTCGACTTTAAAATTTTTGGCGGCCACTTGGGGTTAAAAAAGGAGCGCTATTTTTCAATTAAAATTCCACTATTTTGTTAATAAAAAACCCTCTAATTCAACGTAGGGGCGAGGTTTTTCACATGCAGAATGTGGGTACTAAATCTGAAATGAATCGGTCAATTGGTTTTAAAATGGGAGTGAACACAGACTTTGAAAAAGTGGTTTTGCGAAAACGCGTTTAATGTTATAGAAGCTAAAAAGCATCAACTCCAGCTCCATAGAGTACAATCCCTGTAACAACTTCATCCTCTTCTTTTTTCATTATTTATTTATATTATACTTAACTAACCCCAAGCAAGCAGCACTGACATTCCGAGCATCCCCAGCTGTCAGAACTGCTGCATTCTTTGGCAGCTGTCGGAGCTACAGTTTGAAGGAGCGGATGAATGCTTGATAACTTTGAGAATTTCGCTCGAAACGACTTGAAATTTCGGGAATATATTTTTTAAATGTTTAAATACTAGACGAAACAAAAAAGAAAAAAAAAAACTTTTTTTAAATTGCAAACCTCTACCCCCCCCCCCCCCCCCGCCCATCTCTTAAGGAGTTTTGTTTCTAACGGTCCTACATGAGTACAAGCTCCCATTATTTTGAGTTATTAACATAGATTGCAATAGATGTAAAAAGAAGTAGTGTGGGGTCTGCACCAAATGTTTTAATTTTATAAAAGGTTAAAAAATAAAATAATTCCCTATCGTTTCTTTTCTACTATCTTCCTATCTCATTTTAAGAAAGCTAGTTTTTAGCCTACTTTCCCAGTAAAAATCAGAGAAAGAAGAAAAAAGCATGAAAGAAGGCTTAATACATCTTAAAAATATCCCGAAAAACAAAAAAAAGTCAAAAATAAATAAAATAGTTAGATAAATATTGAAAAATTAAAAATTGGAAAGTAGGGTATTGAGATGGGGAAAAATGTCTGTCGGTCTGTCTGTCTGTCCCCCCCCCCTAATAACTTTTGAATGAATAGTCCGATTCGAACAAATTTTTTTTTTGTTAGAAAGATCTCGGCGAGGACATCTCATTCCCATAATTCATTTTTTGATTTGAACAATTTTTCGTTCAATTTTGAACAGTTCAAAAAAACTTAACATTAGCGCCTACGGGGAAATTCAAATCAAAAATAAATCTTGAACTTAGAAGCGAAGTGGCTTCAAACAAACTTTGTAGGGAAAAACTTTTGATAAAAAACATGTATCGAAAATATCTTTTTGATTTGAACAAGTTTTCGTTCAATTTTGAACAGTTCAAATCTCTTAACATTAGCGCCTAAGGGGAAACTGAAAGTCAATATAGATTCCGAACATAAAGGCGGATTTACTTCAAACAAACTTTGTTGGAAATAGCTCTTGACGACCTACTCCCGACTCCGACTCCGAGAATTTAGGGGCACCTGACACCGACTCTGACTCCTGTTCCCGACAATAAATCGGACTCCGACTCCCCGACTTCGACTCTGACTTCGTAGCTTTGGCAAACATTTATACCCGGAGGACAAATGACTGACTCCGATTCTTGGATATTCGACTCCGACTCTTTTATCCCAAAATGAGATTGTCTCCGACTCCGACTCCGCTGCTGTGGTTTTAACTGTGAAATAATTATTGTTGATATGATTTGTTTTTATTTTCACGCTAAAGTTTTAATTTAGGTATTTAGTTTTCGGTGAATAAACTCGAAAAATATGCGCAGACGATTTTTTTTTTTTTGACAATGAAAATTATTTCTTTAAGTTGACATTTTATTGTTTTTTTTTATTATTTTGGTAAGTGCATTAAATCGTTTAAAAAATTATTTTTGGCAACAGGGGAAAAAGAAACGATTTTTTTTTATATGATGTATTTATTTTAATGAACTTATTATTATTATTTTTTCGTTTTGAAAGCTGTTAAAAATTTTTTTTAATGGAATGAAGTGTATTAGCTGCTTTGTTTAAAAGGTGCTGCTATTTTATTCGTTCGTTTTTTTTGAAGAAAAGTAAGGAATATTTTATTCCTAGAAATCAGCTTAAAATATTAAAAAAAAATATGTTTGAAAAAATTTGCGATTTTAGCTATTTTTGAGAATATTGATCAGGTATTAGAAAGTAGTATGGGTATACGGGAAAGTAGGCTCGTCTAGTTCTAGACGGAACTTCTTGTTTCTTTTTAGCATCATCTTCATAATGATCTTTACCTTTTTCATGTATTTTATTCCTCTAAAAAATGTCAAAGAGTACTTCACGTCTTGAAAAAATTCTAGTGATATCTCTACTACTTTTATTTTTTGGAAAAGTTTTTACTTAGTAAAGAGCATTTTGAGAATTCCAGCGTTTTATTTTAGAAAGATGAACAAAGTGGCTTTATAAAATGTTTGATCCTTTATTATTTTATTGTTTGAAACGTTTTATTTTTAACTGTATAATAATGGTAGTTTTCTTCAGGCATAGATGAAACAAAGGTTAGAATGGTGCTTCCGTCTAGTGCTGATCATTGTGTGGTTCTGGGCCAGACAGGCGAATGCGAGTCTTTGGGAGATGAAAATGATGAAGGAACTCATGATGAAGGATCTTATGGATAAACACAAGTCTAAGAGCATCAACCTAAAGGGAAGCTTGCTGCCTCCTGTGATGCTGGGATTCAACTTTGCCGAGAATGGGCTGCCTTCCAAGCAGCACACGCATCACGTGAAGCAGAATTATGAGAAAAAGAGCGGATCCAAGATCATTAAAGTGCCCTATCCGTAAGCTTTATTTGTCTTTCTATCTTTAATTTTGAATCATGTAGCTATATTGGATAAAAGGACATTTAAAGTCGAGCGTATGTATATGGTATACAAAATTCCGGTATGTTGCGATGCAAATTTTGAATGAACGTTCCATTACTAAAAATAACAAAACAGGAATCTAAAATCTTATTCTAACTACCTGAAAAACTTCGTCAAAATTAAATACCTTTTTTTTCAAATTAAAATTACGGAAAAGCTAAGAAAACGTCTTGAAAAGTGTTTTCTCAGCCTTTTTTTTCCTATTAAAAACTGAATCCTTAAAAAAAAAAAAAAAAAAAAAAAAAAAAAAAAAAAAAAAAACAGTTTATACAATTAGTACTCCAGTCTCATCCAACGATTTGTATATGGATGCCTCACTTGCCAAATCGACTAACTCCATAAAACAAAAAGTAGAGAATAGTTATGAAGAAGATGGTGTTATCCATAGGAGTAAATAGTACATTTTCCGCCATCACATGGTTAGAAATGTAGTGAACCAAAACTTTAATGTAAATTCAGATGTTAAGCATTGATTAAAGCAGAAGTGAGGTTTTTTTTTTTTTTTTTTAAGTGGTTTTAATCGATTTGATTATTGAGGCATCCACGTAATGCTGCTACTACTACTTTACTTTTCAATACAATCCTAACTAGGAGTAATCCTAAGTGAAATTCATGGGATTTAGAAATTTCCATACGTGTTGACTGAATTGCATCAGAGGATGAGGAGTTGCCAAAACAGAGAATTCAAATTGCGATTTTGAAATCCCGTGCAACAAAATCCATTTAGTTTTGACTAGCTGCATTGCCCGGCTTTGCCCGGTCTACCTTGAAAAAAACCATTGTGTCAAGTGAAGTATCTTCAATAACCAGGATTAAGTGAAAGAAAAAAAAAACATCATGCAAAATTTTCTCGCCAAACAAATGACGACAGATAGTAAAATAATTTTAAGAAGTTAAAATAAAATGAGAAAGATGGATTCAAAATGCGTAACCATGGAAACACAAAATAAAATAAGTTTAAGAATTGAAAATGAGAAAGATGGAAATAAGCAATGAATTCAAAAAGCGTTACCGTGGAAACGCGAAATAAAATAGTTAAAAACTTGAATAGAGAACAGATTTTTGAACTTCATTTAATTCGCTTGTAACTTTTTTTCTAATGGAGATAGAGGGTTAAACTTTCGATCTTAGGTCGTGTTAGATCTGGAGTTAAAAAAAAAAACAGATCTTTCCAATGCTGTCAAAAAGAAAACTGTGGGACAATTCCTTCACTTTTTATTGATGGATTTAATGAAGAAAGTAGTGCCTAAATTTCAGCTAAGCCTAAAAAAATTCGAGCTAAAAACGTAAAAAACTCCCGCCGCAATTAAGTTAGAGCATTGGAACAAATTGCGTAGAACGCGGAAAATCCTTCCCTTTCCAACAATATGTAATATTACTATTTGCGAGTAATTTTTCACCCCCATATTCGGGAATTTATGTGAAAATTGGGCCTAAATTGGAATAAAAAAAGAACTATTCATCGAATTGTTTTCGAACTGGTCTGCAAACCTTCTCAGGACTTAAAAGAACAAACTGAAAATTTCAGCAAAATCGGCCGGGTAGTTTTCAAGTTTTGCGAGTTCAAACAAACAGACGCTTTTTGGAGACTTCATTTTATACTATGTAGAGATAAGTTTTACCAAGCGTGTACGAAGCCTTGTTGTAATGCTTAGGCTGCACAGAGTTAGACGCAGTGTTAGGTTGTGATCAGAAACGTGATGTTTGTTGAACGGTTGAATCAAATAATATTGGCCTTTTTTTAGCCTACTTTCCCAGTAAAAGTCAGAAAAAGAAGAAAAAAGCATGAAAGAAGGCTCAATGCATCTTAAAAATATCGCGAAAAACAAGAAAATGTCAAAAATAATTAAAATAATTAAATAAATATCGAAAAATTAAAAATTGGAAAGTAGGATATTGAGATGGGGAAAAATGTCTGTCGGTCTGTCGGTCTGTCCCCCCCCCCTAATAACTTTTGAATGAATAGTCCGATTCGAAAAAACTTTTTTTTGTTCGAAAGATCTCGGCGAGGGCACCTCATTCCCATATTTTACTTTTTGATTTGAACTATTTTTTGTTCAATTTTGAACAGTTCAAAAAAAACTTAACATTAATGTCTACGGGGAAATTCAAGGCAATTCCGAACTGTGAGGCGTCATTTATGTTTATACATAAAAATATGCGCAGACGATTTTTTTTTGACAATGAAAATTATTTTTTTCAGTTGACATTTTATTGGTTTTTTTTTTGTTGTTTTGTTTTGTTTTGTTTTGGTAAGTGCATTAATTCATTTAAAAAAATGTTTTTGGCAACATGGGAAAAATACGATTTTTTTTATATGATGTATTTATTTTAATAAGCTTATTAATTTTAATTATTATTTTTTCGTTTTGAAAGCTGTTAAAGATTTTTTTTAATGGAAAAAAGTGTATTAGCTGCTTTGTTTAAAAGTTGCTGCTATTTTATTTGTTCTTTTTTTTTTTACGCATCTAATTTCTTTAGATGAATGAGGAATATTTTATTCCTAGAAATCAGCTTAAAGTATTTAAAAAATATGTTTGAAAAAATTTGCGACTTTAACTATTATTGAGAATATTGATCAGGTACTAGAAAGTAGTATGGGTATACGGGAAAGTAAGCTCGTCTAGTTCTAGACAGAACTTCTTGTTTTGACTAGATTTCCTTGCATATGAATCAGTGGCGCATGTTTAAAAATTTTCAATGAAGTTTATTACTTAGCCTTATGTAAAACAATTTACCGAACGTTAAGAAAAAAAGAAAAATTACAATAGTCTTAGCAAAAAAAGAAAAGAAAATTTCAGCTGAACTTTGCAGATCTGATATTCTAATTTTGTTATGCTTCTGAGATGTTTTCAGCTTAATTTATAATGGAATCTAATTTAAAATAAGAAATCCGCAAACTCTCTTTTCACTGGTTAGAAATTAGTTTTTCTTTGTAATACTTCTGAGCTCAAACATTTCATTGTCATATAAAATTACTAGACTCTTTTCAATCCTATGCTACCTGATATGAGTTATGTCCTGTCATGTGACTCGCTGGTAACTATCACTTCAATTTCGGTGGTTATTATTATTTTTAATGTTTTGTAATGTAGTAAGTAGTGTTTGTCTAAATTGAAGTGATGAAATCTGTACCGTCTGGAGGCACATTGACGAATCTTACGGTCAGCAGTTAAAATTACAGACCGTTCGATTCATCATACACGCGCTTCAGGTTTTTTCTAAAAGGAATACTTCTGTGAAGCTATATGCGAGAAAAATAGTCATATGATGAACAGAGCACACTGAATTTATTGGGAGTGACCAAAAGAGTAGATTGACAGTTAAACGATTTTGAAAAAAAGGAACCATTTTCCCTTCAGAAATAAGTAGTTTTTGAAAATCTACAAAAATAGTATAAGAAGTCACGCCTTAAATCTTATAGGAAGAGGAATTAAACACATGAATTACTAAAACGATTACCAAACCCAGCTTGAGAAAGAACGGGTTTATGCTTCCACTGTTGTTTATTTTTTCTCTCAAGTTATTTAGCCTTTTCCACTTCAAGTGGCTATGATATAAATTGTGAAAGGTCTGCAATCAGAAATGATGCAATGGGCCCTAGAAAATAATCAGGTAAATACCACATTGAAATTTACAGAGAAAGCATAAAGGACGTGTTTTATACTCAAATGAGTTGTGTAATTTTTTTTTAAATAAGTTAAATATTAATCTGTATGCTACCGACCACCTTCATCCGGGGCTAAGACAGAGACGCACCATTGCTCACGGACTCTCACTAATTTCATTAATTTGCCGTTTGAAGACCATTTCATCTTCAATGAGAGGATATCTTCCTCCAGCTCGGTTGTGACTAGTCTAGATTAATGAGTTTATAAGAAGGACGAGACTTAATCTGCATGCCGTAACCAGGTTGTCGGTATATGCTTGATGTTAAATATTGTAAACGCTCAATATAGTTCTTACGAGTGGGCATTAAATGTACTACGATTATTCACAATCGAAATTTGCATTTTTATGCGCATTTAATAATTAATCCTTAGGATGAGCGTTCACACTGCACTGCTTTTGCCATTAAGGTTCTGCCATTTCATTCATATTGTAAATTACTTTTTTAGTCATTGTAATCATTTTAGTTGTATGATTCCATGTGTATTACTTGAATCGACAAACTCTTTTTTTTATTCAAACAAAAATGTTTTCACGTAAAATATGCAGTTTTTATATTATTATTATTAGTTTATTATTGTTAATGAACACAATTTATTAAGAAGAACTGTCATTAATCTGTGAAAAATGGTAAAATTTAAGAAAAGTATAGTTACGCACCGTTGCGCCTATAAACGATATCGAGCACAAACTTTCGTGAAATCTAATATATTCGTTACGCCATCAAAACTTTTTATTGCATCAAACATTTGAAGTGACTTCTCTCCATTTTATTTAAAGTTTTTATAAGGTCTATCATAGAATCAACACAATGTTCACAAGTGCCTTAAAAATGTGCGTTGGAACACCAAACTTTAATCAAAGAACAAATCAACTTAATTTTTTTTTATCGAATTACAATGGTTTTTCGCGAACTTCGTAGCCATTCCAAGGCCTTGTTCAACGAAGGGTTATTTACTTTCTGCGACTTGTGGAACTGTGCCAAATTCTGTTGGAAATCTGTGCCATCAGAATGCAGTTTTCTGAAACTCTGAAAGACTGTTTCGATATACACTCCTGTTTGGGAAAATTACAACACCATGAAGGAAGCATCATAGTTGAATGAAGTTTTATACACAGTTGAGTGGTAATGGTACAAATAAATGATTACATTTTCAAACCAAACAAACAATGAAAAGAGATAGAAATTAGTATTTTGTGTGGCAACCACGCGTCGCAATAAGAGCTGTTACACGACTCGGCATGAAGTGAAATAAAGTTTGAATATCTACCTGCGGAAGAGTATTCCATATTGCTGGTATGTGCAACCAAAGTTCGTCTGTCGAAGAAACAGGACGAGGATCACGAGCGCGACGCCACCCAACGAAATCCCACACATGTTCAATCGGTGACATATCCGGGGAAAATGCAGGCCAAGTAAGAAACTATACCTGCTGCGAATCCAGGTAGGATTTGACAGTCCTGGCAACATGTGGACGGGCATTATCCTGCTGTAATACAGCCCCTGGCAATCCTTGCAGGAAAGGAATAGCTTGGGGCTGTAAAACTTCGTTTATGTATCGGGTAGTGTTCAAATTGCCCACAATCCGTAGCAATTGTGATCGTCCATGAAATGCTATGGCACCCCAGAGCATAACTCCGGGTGTTCGTCCACTGTGGCGTTCGATAATGCACTCAGAATGTGCCGTTCATCGGCATAGCGCCTGACGCGAATTCGGCGATCATGGTGCCACAAATTGAAGCGGGATTCGTCAAAAAAGACGACCTGCTGCCAATCAGTACGCCAGCTCCTATGCACATTGGCCCATTGTAACCGCAGGCGTCGATGGTTTTGCGCGAGAGGAATCCTTTATAAAGGATTCCTTGCGCGCAGCCCCACACTGGAGCAGACGTCTCCGAATTGATGAAGAACACAATGAAACACCTGTAGCTGTTGACCACTGTGCTACCAATTATCTAGAAGAAGCTGTGCGGTCCGTCAGCGCCATACGCACCAGGTGTCTGTCATCGCGAGCTGACGTCACATTTCGGAGTCCATTCCTGGATTTCCGAGCTGTCCGACCTTCGTCCGTCCACTGCTTCTAAACACGTATGATTGTGCTGCTGTTACGCTGCACACGAGCGGCTACTGCCCGATAAGACAATCCAGCTTCACGAAGGCCGACGATTCTGCCCCATTCAAACATCGAAATTGCTCAAATTTCGCTTTCTTTCGTCGAAGAGGCATTGTAAAGATTCAGTTAACGTTTGCTCTAGCATATAACCTCCGATAATCATACACGCCTCGCTACAGTCGTCTATTTATATTCGGTTCGATCTGCTGTTCAGAGGGCGCTGCTCAGCATACGCATGCGCTACCGGTCTGCAATTCCAATCATTTGCATATCATGTCTACTTTACATTTCCAGCAATTTTCAGCTCACTCGCGTAAGTCCTTCGTGGTGTTGCAATTTTCACAAACAGGAGTGTATTTATCTCCACTCATCACTCGCTG
Organism: Uloborus diversus; assembly: GCF_026930045.1. Taxonomy (NCBI): domain Eukaryota; kingdom Metazoa; phylum Arthropoda; class Arachnida; order Araneae; family Uloboridae; genus Uloborus; species Uloborus diversus. The sequence continues at coordinate 186,248,639 of NC_072731.1, read as the reverse complement.
TGATGGAATTGAAACGAATGAAACGAGGTCTTAATTGTGAAATCAGCCTCAAAATATTTTCTTTGAGGTATGTTTTACATACTGAGCAACGTGTTTCGGAGAAACCTTTTTCTTTGATCCGTACCACATACATCAGGGAAAGTGAAGAATTCTCCATTTTCCTTGGCTTATATCCTTTTTTCGTAAGTTACAAACCTTTTTCAAAGGGAACCAAATTACCAAATGTCTTGGAATGGCCAGAAAACTCCTCTGACATAGATTCATTTGAAAACCGTTGGGAAACCTGTAAACAGAAGCTTCTCAGAAAGGGTTGCAATACGATGAAAAATCTGATTCCTGCATTAATCAACGTTTGCTGTTACAATAAACAATTTTAAGGAAACTTGCAAAAATCTTGTTGATTCAAAGCCTAATAGGGAAAAAAATTGAGATTGAGGTAATTAAGATGGAGGGTTGTCATAGCAAATGGTAGATGTCGTTCTGCAGTTAGACTGTGTGATGAAGAAACAAATCAGATTTATGAAAATTTGTATTTGAGTTCATTTATTTTTACAAAGATGTATATTAGAATGAACCGATAGTGATGAAAAGGTACTTTGTCTCATCTAATTTAAGAGTTCAAAATTTGAGTCTGGTGAAAAAAACTTTTCGCGAGTTTCCTATTTTTCTTCCCTTAATGTAAAAGTGTGTTTCAAACGTCTAAATTTCTCAGAGAAAATACCAAAAAGAGGCCTTTCCTCACTTAAGAATTATTCTGGCTTGATTAAAATGGTTTTTCATAGAGTCCTGGGTCGCGCAACTGTCGATTTTTTACGATATTTTCAGCCTTTTTTAAAACTGTAAACATGTGTTCAAAATAATAATAATAATAATAATCCTCACTTAGATAATAGCCAATGTTCGAGTAACGCTGTGGTCATTCACAATGAAACTCGCGCCACGGCATGATAATTTGATAACATTTTTTGGTAATATTTGACATGCAGGAAAATGCTTTATTGTGACAGGGCTAAACTGGATCCGAAAACTTAACTGTTTTACTGGTAAGACTGAATTTAGAAGAATGAAGAAATGTAAAAATGGTCAACAATGAACGCTATCTACTGGAGTTTAGGATGAATCCACTGGAGTTAAGGTTAAAATTTCAACTATCAAAAAATCATCAAACATGCAATGGCTTCGTTAAAAAGTAGATTTAATTTTCACCCGTCATACCTTGACGGGCGATTTTCTAGTTTAGAAATAATCCCCAAACGGCGCCTTTTCTCATCCAGATTAAGTGTTAAAATTTTGGCATAACCAAAAACATTTTACATGGGGCACTGATCCCGATTTTTTGAATTTTCTGCTTTAAGAAATGTTACGTATGCTCAAAATATCATGTAGATCACCTTTGACTTTTTAAAGGCTTTTTATAACTACTATTTAACTTCGACTTAACGATACCCGTTTAATGATTTCCTCAATGTAATGATACATTTCACTGTTTCGGATTTGACTGCACTGAATATCTACGCTCCTCGATTGAACGATACCCTTAATTTAACAATAAATTTTTGCTTTTCCTGGACAATCGTAAAATCGAGGTTATGCTGTACTATCATGAATAAGTCGTTTTTTGAGATGCTTATCTAATAAAAATGCAGTGTGAGTTAAGTATGGTAGGAAGGGTTGCTGGTGCCAGCGCCCGGACAGGATCGTACATGGTCAATTTCAAAGAAAAAATCATCTTTTTTATGTCTTTTTTCTTTCTTTCTTTCTTTCTTTTACGATGCGAACTGATAGGTATCTGAATGGAAATACTTGAACAAGATCACAGGCGTACTTTTTAAAAACAGAAATTTCATGAAATTACTATTATTATTTAATTGGAATTTGGGGGAAATTAAAAGCGCCAACTCTTTGAAATTAAAGAAAAAGAAAAAGAAAATTTTAAAATTTATAAACGTAGAATTAAATGATGAAATAATTCTTTGAAGTTCAACCGAAGGTAACTTGTGATTCCTTGTCTGACCTCTTAACAATCGTAAAAAACAAATGAACGAAAAAAACAACAACGTAAAAAAGCAAAATTTTGTAGGTTTTCTTTTAACTTTCTACAATTTTCTTTCACTTTTCAAGCACAAAAATAATGAAAAACTGAAAAATCATGATAGGAGTTACAAAAAGCTCCTTATGTATCAAAGACATTCCACGTGATATTTTGAACACATAATTACGTTTAAAAATAAAGTTGAAAAATTCCAAAATTTAGGATTTGACACTCCATGATTTTTTTTTCAGGTCAAAATTTTAAATCTTTAACTTATATGATAAAATCCACCTTCTTGTCCTTACAGGTAAGAAATTCATATGTTTTGAGCACAAAAACACATGTTTATATTTCTGAATAAAATCTGAAAATTTCGTAAAATAGCGAAAATTAGGTGGCCCGGCACTTGAAATATCGCATTTTTTTTTTTTTTATTTTCTAATGAGGTCAAAATTTTGAACACTTTTTAGACTTTTTAGATGAAGAAAGGCCTTTCTTTGACAGTTTCACTAAGAAATTTAGACACTTAGAACACAAATTTACGTTAAAGAAAGAAAAACTGAAAAAATCGAGAAATGTAAAAGAAAAGAAAATAGAGGGCCCGTCGCCGTACAAAAAATGTTGTTTATTTGAGCAAAATTTTAAACATTTAAATTAAATTTAAAAAAACATATTTTTATCACTATGGCTAATTAATTTATGAATATTAATTTCTTTCCCGCTCACCCTAATGTATATGATAATTTTTTAAATTAAATACGTATTTTTTTATTTAAACGACAGGGTTATATGGGACAGAAAAGACCATGGGAAAATGATGAAAGACCATGGGAAAATGATCAAAGACGTGCTTGACAAGTATATGAAGATGAAGACAAAATCACAAGATTTAAAACTAAAAGCCAAAAGAGATAAAATGAATATGCTGTACAAGGCGTACAACGCATATGCAATCAAAGAAATTATGAAAGTCAATTATCAGTATGTCATCCCTGTTGTGTTCAAGCAACCGGAGTACGAGCAACACTATCATTATCACGAAAAGAAAAAAAAGAAAAAGAAGGGAAAGTTGGAAAGTATAATGTTATACGATTCATGGGGAGATTATAAACAGGGATACGATTGGAGTTTAGGCAGTGATTACGACGATTATTAAAAGTTCATATAAATGCTACTTTTCTCTGTAGTGCTTTCGTACTCATGCACAAAATGAAATGATTGCTGAACAATTTTTTTTAAAGCATAATCTCATCAAGAAATATTGATGCAAAAAAAATCAAGTATGCAAAATTGTGGGGCCACATCTGCGATACTTATTCACAGCTTAAGAGAAAATCAGATTTTCTTTTGAATGAATATTGTGACTCGAATTCGCTATCGATTCAGAATTCGTTTCAAGCATTAAGTGTGAAAATATACAGACACTTTGATCATATTTTGCCATTTTCGATGCAAGCGAAGGAAAATATTCAAGAAATGTATAGCAAGGCTCATAACTTTCAAATTGCTAGATCACAGAATGTACAACATAATTGATAGTTATGCTTTATGCAGGTGATGCACAAATACACGCACATCTGTATATTTATTTAGCACAAACAAGCACAAATTGTAGCTTTAGAATAATTGTTGCACACTTATTTAAAGCGCATACTGATTGTGCATGTAAGCACTTGTACCTCAGTAAGCACGGTAAAAGCTGGTAGCATTTTTGTTGAAATATTGTTATGTTGGACATCCTAGAAATTTCGAAGTAGAACGACTGAAGGATTAGTTCAATGCACGGGCAAATGATCAAGTAGCTGTTAGATGGACATAGCTTATGTGAACTATTATAAATCATTGCACACGACAACTTAATTATTTTGCTTTTAAATACGCATTGGAAGAATTATGTATAACAATTATTTAATATATAGTTTATGCACTTAGGCGTCAAGAGCGTGAAGAACTCACGAAGTATAGTAACAGATGAAGAAATGATTCCCAGTTCTGGCAGTGAATGAGTCGATCCTAAGCATTAATTGCATGTACATCGTTTCGCAGAACGTTGTAATTATTTTGCACTAATTACACACAGGAATGATTATTTAGACCATTCAAAGAATAAGCTCCTGCACTTGCCTATGCCTCTACACACATGTCTCTGCATACTGTCTGACCACGGATTGTATGGAAAGACAAACATCCGTTTTACAGCTGGAAATGGACGAATCTATTATTTTTTAGCGATGCCAGTTTTTGAAGAAGCAGAGTCTCATTCAAATGAGCGGATTACCAGCAGCAATTTTTTACTTTCCCCCTCATTCAGATAGATTGGTCTTATCTGGACGTTTGAAAATTCCATACAATCCATGGTTGGACAGTACAAGGTATTAGTAATGTAAGAGCTACAAATGCAAGAGCTTTGAATAACACATTTATAAGCAAACACCCTAATCCGTTTGAAGTGTGGTTAGAGTGTGATTTTCGGTTGAGAAATTAGTGTACAATGTATACTACTATTGGTTTCTTGAAATAATGAAAAAATGAGTAAAATTACATAAACAACGCCCAGGAATCATTATGCGACCCCAGCTGTGGATTTACTATGTCGCAATTGCTAAGAGTCTCATGGCTTAAGGGCCTCGCAGGCGTCTCACAAAGGCACATTAAATGTATTCTTCGCAATTCTGTTCACCTGTAAGGTATCCCCAAAAATGCATTCCGACGCTTCCCCCCCTCAAACATTTTGATTCGCTACTGATTTGATTGTCCGGTCCCAAACTATTGAATATTGCGACCTACTTTTCAGAAGCCAAGGTTGCATTGACCTACTTCATTCCTGACGCACAGAATATTTTCAGAGCTAAAGACTTTTGCGTATTTATAACTGTAAAATTAAAACACCAATATCATATGAAACATTCATGGTTTTGAAATTTCGTTCAGTTTAGACCTAGATAGACATGTTATTCTAAAAATTCAATTAAAATAAAATAAAAACTGTAATGTACAAACAAAGTTGCATAAAATACCCCCCCCCCCCTCTTCTGCGAGTTAAATTTCTCAAAATTCTTTCAAAAATTTGTTATTTAAAAATTTTTATTCCACAGGCAGTCATTTAAATAACAATTTTCTGCATTAGCTTATTACTTTCCCTATTGATTTTATGCACCAACTGAAATTTGCAGCTATTTCAGATTCCCAGTTATGTCAAAAAATATTTTCTTTTGAAATCCGCGAACAATCCTCCGTTGATGAGACAAAATAAATTATGAGTGTCAAAGTGCGAGCGTGAGCCAAAGAAAAAAAGAAAAAACCGTAACGCACTTTGTTTTTTTCTTTTTAGCGAAAGAGTTGAATTAAAATGATTTCGGATAAATTTTCCAAACTGACTATTAAATGATATGAGTTTCATGACTTTGAATTAAAATCAGGAAATGCTAAAAGACAAATAAATAATTCAGTTATAGTATTTAAAAAGATAAGAGAAAAATAAGCTATTATTTCATGAGTTGAAAAATACTTTGTGCAGAGAGCACACAGGTGGTTCAGAGTTTAAGTTTTGCATTTTTCTCAAGCAAATCTAAATACATTTTTAGTATTCCTAATAAGGTAGTGTTTATCACGACAAATAATTCAACAACAATGGTGATTGAAATTTGGATAGTTACTCAACTTTTCAAACATATGTTTAATCATTTGCGACTCTTTATCTCAAGAAGAAATAAGTATGTTCCATTCTTTTTCGTTCTTCCCTTTTTTTTCTTTTTTGAATAGACGGGCGTACAAATTGGTTTAAAATAATTCTCGAAGTTACGAAAATAGTGTAGCGTACACAAAAATTTATACAAAAGTAGTAAAGCATACTCTGACTGACCTCCAAACACCAATTTCTATACATATCCAATGTGCGAGAAATCAAATAAAGAGTAACCTACGCCCATTAATAAACAATACATAAAAATTTCAAAATGATTTGAAGATAATTCCTGGAATTATTGCTGAAAGTCAACAAAAGAAAAATATATGTAAGAATAAAATGCTCAAAGGACTGCCATATGCATTACTTTTAAATCAAAAACTGTCTTTTAATATTGTTTTTTCTTTATACAGTTTCATTTTTAAAGTTTATACGTAAGCTGAAAACTAGCATTTTGAGAAGTATATGTTACATTTTGATGATTAGAAAAAATGCCTTTTGAATTCAAAAAATTAGGAGGGACATTTATTAATTAATAATTTACATGCACCCTAATCGCGGAGAAAAAATAGCTTCATCACGTGTCCCTCCTCACAACTAACTGCAAATAAATTATTACAAAATTATTACTATCCAAAAAGAAAATCATTGTTTGAAAATGCATTTGTACTGAGCACTGTTTCTGCTGTATGTAAATATGACAAGGTGAAGAACGTTGCGACAAATTGATGTAACTTCTTGAACTGTAATTTGTCGGGATAAATTTTAAAATCTTTAAGATCTTTAAGGATCACTATATTTAAAAGTTTTGGCACTCTTGTAATTTTAACCTCGAAATTTTCATTGTTTGCATCAGGTTAACCATTTTTTTTTCTCTGCGATAGGGTGCATGTAGGGGATCCCTTGAAACCATGGGAGAAAACCATAGACAATTTCATGAAGATGAGAGCACACATGATGGAGGAACGGTTGAAGACAAAACGGTACCACATGAAGACACTCTACAAGAAACACAAATCCCACATGTTCAAGGAGATGATGAAGGAAAAGTTTAAACCAATTTATCTGCCGTTAGAATTGTTACTTCGTCCACCGGGATCACCACCACCAGGAGGTCCGTTGGTGCCTCCTGGGCCTATGCCTCCAGCACCCCCTATGGGTAGATCAAATTCCCAGCAGATTTCTATGAGACAAAAATTTTCTCGACCATCTATGTCATCAGGCTTGGGTATATTTGATGACTCTTACGAAGATTACTATGATGATTATGGAATGGGAAGGAAAAAAAGTCCTTTGAGCATGTTATTGGACGATCCTAGTTCTGAAGAGGATTACTAGTAGTCTATAACTGTTACTCTACTTTTAAAAAAGTTTATCTCGAAGAAACAATTATTATTTTGAACGTTTTCGAAAAATGAATGTAATATGAACAATAATTGCGTATCAGGAACACGTTTCGAAGAGTACTGCAGTTTTTCTCCAAACCCTGTATGCACCCTTTCGAATAGAATTTTACAAAATGGTTCTCAACACATTAACTAAACTGAATAATTTTACATTTTTTATAAACGTTTCAGCAAAAAATAAAGTGCATAACAGTTTTTCCTTAAAAATATTTTACGTTAAAAACTATCAATTTAAAGCTACAAAAGTACTTGTTAAATTTTGTTAAAAACGAAAAACAAATTGAATAGTCTAACAAAAGTAAAATAAACTTTTTTTTCGCTTTTAGGGTGCATACAGGGGCATTTCCTTGGGAAAAAACTGTGGGGAAGTTCATGAAGATGAGAAGCAAAATGATGGATCTGAAGATGAAGACCAGACGTTATCAAATGAAAATGTTATACAAAAAGCACAAATCAAAGATGCTCAAGGAAATAATGTCTTCTAAATATGATAGTCCCAAACTTAAGAAAATTATAAAACCCTTCCCTTTTCAACCAATTATGACGCCAGAAATGATGATGATGATGATGATGACGACAACAACAGCAAGACCGATGCCACCTCCTCCTCCTCCTCCTCCTCCGCCACCACCGCCACCACCAATGCCACCAAGACCACCTCCGCCTCCTCCACCACCGCCCCCGAGACCTCCTCCGCCACCAAGGCCACCGCCACCGAGACCACCAGGAAGGGCTATGCTGCAGGGAAGATCAAGACCACGATCTGCTACTGTGGATCCGAACCCCCCTGGTTGGCCTCCAGAAATGGAGGACTCCTGGGAGATCTACGATGCTTTCGAAGAAGAGGACACAAGGGAAGTTCCAAATTATAGCAGCTACGAATATGAAGAAGATGACTACTATCAGCATCCAGGTGACTACAGGAGAGAATCAGACTACAGAAGCAGTCGTGGTCAGTACGATCGTAGCCGCTATGATTACAAGTCAGGGAACGAGAATCGCGATCGTGGCCGGTATGACTACAAGTCGAGCCGGGATCACTATGCTGGAGATCGTTATGACCGTGATCCAGGTCGTTATGACTTTGAACGAAGTCGTCTTGATTATGGGCCAAGTCACCAGGAATATGAATCAGTTCATCCTGAATACAACTCATCACAAGAAGACAGCAGGGAGGACGGAACTGGAAGAAAGTCTAGTTTGAATCGCGATTATAGAAACAAGGACGACGACTATGACTATCCTGATAGTAAAGAAAACAGCAATGAAAGATCCTATGAACGAACGGAGCAGCGATCAGGAGAAATCGCCAACTAGAAAGGGGCCAACTAAAGTATCACTATGACCTCATATACCTCATTTAAGAGCATGATGTTCGAATAAGTATTACATATGAATATAAAATTACATAATAAGAAGGTTACAGTTAAAAGAAAGCAGTGTTGAAAAAAAGGAATATTCTTCGATAGCGGTTCAATTCATAGTTTATAAGTATTTTTTATGCAATCATCGCGGTGATAGTGGATGGAGATTTCGAATAGATGTAAGTATTTTTATGATAATTTTAATTTTATTGATAGTTTTTTTTACGCAATGAGCTTATTGCCAGGCAAAAATGCATAATCATACATATTTTAGTAATTAAAAATAAGTTAAGAGTAAGTCTAAATGAGAAGCAAAGGGATGTAAGTGGACATTTTAAGTTTTGAGTGAAACGCGTTTCGGTCCTAGGTAGGCTTTCATTGAAAAGTTTTTCTTGGCCCCAAGCACCCAAATTTTCAAGATCGGCCCTTACATCCCTTTGCTTCTCACTGTTTCAAATGTACAATAAATTTGAAATAGCATTAGATGTTAAATAAAAATTTTGTGGTAATAATTATTTTCTTTTTGCCACAAACAGATTCAGAAATGATAATGTGAAATAGGTATAAATTAAAAAGAGTATTGATAAAAAATAACACTCTCAAATAAATTACTTCAAAGTGCACTATCATACATTGTACTTCAAAAAAATACAAATGTATATTTTACTATAATTTCGGTATTAATTTTTACATTAATGCAATTTCTGTAGTAAGTACTGTTCAAAGAATGTCAATTCATGTGAAAACATTACAAACACCTTAAGTCTCGGATTTTAAACGATCACCACGCTCAATCTCAATGACTCAAGTTGCCTTGACCACATCTGCTCTCTTGTGCTCATGATCCAGATATCATTAGGATATTTTGAGCATGCTTAAGTGATATTTGTGCGGTTTGAAGTCATTGAGATCGAGCGGGATGGATGTTTGCTTAAAATCTGAACCTTCATGCAATTTACCATCGTTTTGAAAGTACTTGAATTGCTGCTAATTTAGCAAAATTGATCATGTTTCCATGATAATAAGAAATGTAATGTTGTATGGGTATTACAATCACGTTGTATAAATTTCTTTTTCTTTTATCCCAAAGGATAAATACGATGGTAAATATGATTCATTTCAGTGATTTAAAAAATACAGAACTAGAACATCAAAATTTTGATATTTTGTCTGCTTTCTCTTATATTCTGTTCCAATTTCAGTTGAGTCATTTTCAAAAAAATAAATAAATAAATAAATAAATAAATAAATAAATAAATAAAATAAAATCATGAAACATTTGTCATTTTGAAACAAATAATTTTTTAACACATAAAAGTGGCAATAAATACATTAGACATTCATGAAAGAAACAAGCAAATAATTTAAAAATTAATTGAATAAATACGCACATAAATAAATTGGGATGTTTGCTTAAGTCAAAAGAACTACATTTAGTCACTGAAATGGGTAGAATAAGCAAAATAAATAAATAAATAAATAAATAACATGGACCCAAAAAATACTTTAATTTTCCCAACATTTATTTTTTTTTATATATTTTTTTAAATGTCTGCTTTTTAAACCAAAATATTTCATCGAGTGACGTCACAAGTGATGAAAGCCATCTTGATTCGGAGTGAGTGGTTGTCTTTCCTGGCAAGATATCGCCTTTTAATGATCTTTTCACCGCAAGAAATTTATTAGCGAAACGAGAATTATTAGTTAAATGAAAAACTCATTTAGTGAAGTTTGGCAGTTTTCTGAAACTTGATTCTAGTAACTCTAGCGATTTGCTCACTTGTGACGTCAGTAGCGAAAATGAAAACAACGGCTGAATGTCGTTTAAGATTATTATTTTTTAAGAGAGAAAATAAATCGACATTAAGGTAAAAAAAGGAACTTTTCCCATGTTTTTAACCATGTTCTTTCAGAAAAAAATATTTAAAAAAAAATGGGGAACAGCCCAATTACTACAAATGCCTTTGCATTTATAAACTCAACCTTTGCTTGTACAATATTGTAACGAAAATTACATAGACGTTCTTCGAAGTTAATAAAAACGTCGAGAAAAAACAACTTAACATAAAACATGTAAACAGATAAATACTATAATGCTATTTAAGATAGACATTACGTTCAGAGAGAACAGCAAAGTGGAAAGATTTATAAGTATACTTATGTGATGGTGTTGTAATTTTTCTCATTATGTAATTTTTCGGAATTCATAACGGTAAGCAAGTGCAAAATAAATTTGGTACAAAGTTTCATACTCAGAATGAACATTTTCATTTGATGAAGTGGAATCATCTCATGTCCATAAACAAATAAAGCGAGCTCAAGTTATTCCCAAAAAAGCTTTATGAACTCTAAAATGAAAATAGCAGAACTTAAATTTTAGCATTACCTAAAATTTTCCAGTAAAATGGTTTCAAATAGTTCTCTATCAGTCAAAGCCGATTTACTCCCTTGAGTTAAATCTGGCAAATGTACGTGTTCCTGTCATCCTTTATAAATAACTTTACGATTTGTCTTGAGTTAAATCTTGCAAATGCACGTATTCTTGTTATCCTTTATAAATAGCTTGACGATTTGTTTACTGAATATCAACTTTTAAACAACATGTTCATATTTATGTAGTATATGTATAATAATTGTTATTGTTAAATATATGTATTAGTAAAAGCTTCATTTTGTGTTTTTTGTTGTACGAGTTTCTGCACCAATCCTGTTTGGAAGTCTTAGCAATTATGGTTTAATAAAATCTGATTAATAAGTCCAACTGCATCATGTTTGATTTCGCCATACTTGAAAGATATTGTTTAAAAACTCTAACTTAAGTTATACTTTTTGTTTCTGTTTTTCCAAAAATCTTTATTGCGCAATCAAGAACTGCTTATTGTTTTCTTCGCACAGTAGGGTAAAATTTTTAGTTATGAGCAGATTTCCTTAATTTCCAGATTGTAATCAATATTTCAGGAACAGCATCAGTAGATTCTTAAAATATCATCGTTCAAGAACACTCCAACTATTTTTTTTTCCAAACATAAGCTTTTATCTGCAGTGTGATTTACTATGTTGACCGTTTTTAGTCACCAACAGTGAATTTTCATAGTATTTAAGTTTTCGACGGGTTTCTTTCTTAAAGACTTGACATTGCAGTTTTTTCTTTTTCAATCAGATCGAATTTTAATTGGAACGTACTTATTTTTTTCTATAATGGAAATAAAATTAGATTACAACATGAAACAAAATTTTCGATGGATCTATCAGTAAAATAAATAGTAAATAAAAAACTGAGAAACGAAAATAGAAGGAAAAATAGGACCATATGACACATATATTAGAAATAATACTATAATCAATTGTGATTTTGTATGCAACATTAGTCACCGAGTGAAAGTGAGAAATAAAATTGGATAGTAAATTAAAAAAATGAGAATATAAATAGGTAAATACATGCTGAAATGAAATGAAAGTAAACAAAAAAGTAAATATACATAAAAGCATTACAGAAATGATCTGTTGTATTGCTTTTTTTTTCTCACTAAAAAATTGCTTGCACCATTCATTTGAAATTGAGTGTTTGAGATTGTTGGAATTTCACTTGGGAATTACATCTTGTAACAAACTTTTATCGCAACATATTAAAAAAAAAGTGGTGCAACATTGTTTGACACTTCTATGTTTTTCTCCATTTTTATTAAACTTTTTTTAATTCAGAAAAAAAGAACTTTCATCGCCATGTAGTATATTGCATGATTAGCGAGCGTGAACCGAATCATTTCCTGCTAGTGCACCCCGTTTGAGACTTGCAAAAAATAGAAACGTATGGTTTTCACTTTCTCCTCAAGCAGGATATCGTTTTTTGTGCAGCACCTCAACCAAATCCAGCGCCTGTGACATGAAATGTGTTGTAAGTCCCACCGGCTCGGTTCCACCTAACAGATTTGTACTTCCCGGAATTCTATGCTTTGTTAGGCTTGAAAACGATAACTCTGCGGGATAAAATAGATCCAGGGAGCAAATGCTATTGCTATAAATTCATGGCTAAGCAAAACGAAGAATATTACACCATTACTTTATCGAAACGCTTACTCCATTGCATTATATAAGAGGCTCTTAAATTGGAGTTTAAATGGGAATTGAACCTTAAAAAGATTTTATGAATCATTTGAAATATTCAATAGCCTTCCACCATCGATTTCAGTTCAACATTTCCTAACATAAGTAATTTATTTAAAAAGCTGCCTTTGAGACAAATGAAACGTGGGAACTTTTACTTTTCGGTCACGCCATTGTCGTGGTAACTAAAAAAAAGGAAATACCAATAACACTTTCTAGTATTTTAAACCATTATATGCACTTTAATTCTCAGACAACGAAATTTTAAGGCGTTTTTAATCTAATCAATGTTATGTAAAGCATATAATTTAACTAGAATTTCAAACAAAATAATTGAGTTCTTAGGAAGCTTTAAAAAATAAGGCTTAAAGCAACAAAATATTTCTAAACATTTAACTGGATTTAACGACAAATGATGGCACAATTTTGACGCGTAAGAAAGAGTTTTTCAATCAATAATGCAATGCGCTAATTATTTGATGCTTTGTTTAATTATTGCTTTAAATGTTAGCATTTTTTTAATTTAGAAAAATGAAAAGAAATAACTACTTTATGCCTACGTTGTCTATTTATTGACTTCTATTGGATGCTCACACTAAAAAAAATCAAAAGCAATGATATTAACCTTTACGTTAACTACGTAATGCTTTTTAAGTCTTTCGTAAGCTAGTATCACTGATGTTGATGTGCCAATAAAATGACCGAGCAATTTAAGTGTATTTACGAAGGCTAGAGCGCGGCCAGACGAAAAGAAGTCATAAGCATTTTAAAACTAAGTTGGAAAATCTAAAGTCTTAAATCTAAGGCTCAAATGGTTCCAAATGCCTTAAACTACTAGATATTTCGAAAATATAACAAAAGAATGTGACGTTTTAATTATTTTCGGAACTGACTTCAATGTAAAAAGGTACCGAGACCTTGTATTTCACGAGTCAAAACAATAAATAAAAGTAAAATAATTTGAACTCTGAAATTTTGAATTCAAATTATGTGTTTCGCAATCACGAATTGCGACAGGACTCTACTCATTGGAGTTACTGTTTCCAGAAACGGTTCCTGTTCCTCGAAGCCTGCTCCTCCTCCTGGGCGGCTACATGTGTATAGTTGTGTGTGTGTATAAAACCTGTGTGTATGCACGTAGGCGTGTGTGTAGGACATGGACCATGGACGCCACCGACCAGGCGAAGTGGAATTCGGGGGAGAGCGCTCAGGACCAAAGGAGCCGCTCCTGCAGAGGACGGTAGATGGGAGTGCTGTGGAGGCCCCTGGTCCAAGCTGAAAAGGAACCGGACATCAAAGACGGTCAAGTGAGAAGGGAGGGGGGGGGGACGTTGCTCACAGTGACGTACTTATGTGGTCGGACGCCCCTGGAAAACTTTAAGGATGGCACCCTCCACTCCTCCCCCTCACCTTCCATTTCATGAAAACCGCAGTTGCATCCATTATGTCATATTAATAACGTTTACCCTGGCTTTTGAATCAAAGCCAGGGTACATTTTGCAGTTATATTTACAGCAATGCACTTTTTTTCAAAAGGTCATTGCATTGAATTTATTGTTGGAAAAACTTGGGGAAAATATGGACAATAAATTCTATTTACACATTTATAGAAAGAAAAAAGAACTATAAAAGCAAACTTCAAGTACAAATATATTACAAAAATTCTATTATGCTTTGAGTCTTTAATGGATAATGAATTCACATTTAAATAATTCAAGGAAAGTACTAAAAAGGAAAATATTTGCATCTCATTGATCTTGAAAATAATGTCGTTGAGGATACATGATTTTTTAATATGCTTGAGAAAAATACTCACTGAAAGTTATCGAAGGCACACATGATAATAAAATTATTTTCCTCTTTGCTGAACATTAACTTTGAATTAAAAATTTATTCAACATTTTTTTTTATATTTCATCAAAAAGAACTAACCATTTTTAAAATTGAGACTATCAAAAAGTTCGCTCCCGTGAACTCTAATAAGGCTGAGGAATATTACCTTTTGCAATGCGTTTCATCGAGTTAAAAGAACTAAACTACAAATTGTAGATAACCAAATTATGAATTTTAGGCGGATAATGTCTTACATTTTATGCTAATAGTTTTTTGCTTACGTTTCGGGTGGATACATATGGTAATAGAGTCATAAATTCTTTTTTTATTGCAGTTTTTGCTTTTCTGTACTTACTAAAAATTAGCATGTGCGTAAACGTTTTTTAGCTTTTCATGTTTTTCCGAACTTTTTGATATTGCTTTCAGTGAATAATGAGAATATACCGTCATAACCACCACTATTATGAATGCTATAATCTTGCTGCTTTAAAATTGGTAGTAAAATCGCTATTGGATTACTGCTGCTGCTATTACTATTTTGTTACTGTTATAATTATAACAAATATTTTCACAGTTACTATCTCTACTTTGCCTTTAATTACTTTAATAATAACTATGTACTGCTATTATTAGACGACTACTACTACGTTTGCAGCCATGAATGCTTTGAGTTATTAAGGGTAATTTTAAGCTTTGTGTGTAAATTGTGCGCTACTTCACAATTTTAAGTCCAAAAAAAAAACAGTTACACAAAATTAAGAAGTAATAACTAAATAGTTATTGTTTCTCATTTTTGTATACATAGCTATATAATACTTTCCGAGTGCTTCTTCCGTTTGTAAAAATACAACACTGCTAATCAAATAAGTGAGGGGCAGTTTAAAATAGAGAAATTGTAGATCTAAGTCACCCTGAATGTCTGTACTATAGTCGGAGCAAACCTAACCGGGCAGCATCGTAATGCTGTGATTACGATTTGCGTTGCCTTCAGAATGCTACCAGGTTAAGTTTGTCTCAACTACACGTATACTACTACTAGACATACAACTACTAGAATTTGCAATTAATAACAAATTACAAATTGGTTTTTATTAAATTAGAATTTTTACATACTCTTAAACTCACGAATCATAGAAATCTCCCAACCGTTCAAAGCGTGATGCTGTTGTGGCTATCATAAAAAGCATCAACGAACACTGTAAAGCAACAACTCGCAGCTTCACGTAATTGCCTTTAATATCTTCCCGAAATCTCTTCCTCCAATCTAATATTGCTGAAAAAAAGGAAGAATGGCGAGGAAGTGTTGATCCCGGCAGAAGTGAAATCAGGATGCTCTCGTTTCCTTTCTGCACGGATCATACCATGGGTCGCTGTTTGCCGAGGAACCAAAGAGTCATCAGAATAAGGCAGTGGAATTTTAAGAAGATATGAAGGAGCTTGATAAGTACCGTTTCTAATTATTTACTTTTTTTGGTGTGTTTATTTTGTATTAGTTTTTAATCCATAAGTGGATAGGTGGTTGTGTCTTACACCATAGAAAAATTGCACTTTTATATTCAAACGTTTTGTAATGTCTACCTATATAACTTTATATGTACATTACTGGTCAAAAGTATTGCAAGTTTGAGAATACTATCATTTTCTTCAAGATAAACCTAAAAAATTGTATTTTTGAAAATTGATTTCTTTTAATGCAAATGTAGAGAAATTGTTTAATCACACAATAAGCGAAGTTTAGCACTACGAAATAACGAGAGAAACAATGTAAAACCTTGATTATACCGTGCCTAAAAGAGCGGCTACTCAAATTAAACAAGAGGAGGCTCTAAAACGTGTTTTCCGTATCAGTTGCACTCACTTATTATTTCATGCTCAGAGAAACTTAAAATCTAATAATCTTTATTTAATTTTATTTGATGGGAGCTGAAATGGATTCCAATGTCTGATAACCTCAGCATTTTTTTCATGTTATATATATTTTTTAATGAGATTAAACATTTACTTGTGTTCAGTAGCGCAAACATATCTTGTATTTAAACTAACCAAACGTTTTAACATAAAAAAGTATGAGTTGAATTGCAAAATAAAATTCTTTTAGGGGCGGGGGGAGAGAATCTCTTGCTTGAAAAAATGTCAGACTTCTCAAATTTGCAATACTTTTATCCAGTGCTGTAAACTAACTGTACCTCAGTGTTAGGCAGTATCTGCAGAAATGAGTTTTCGAGA
Source organism: Uloborus diversus (assembly GCF_026930045.1). Taxonomy (NCBI): domain Eukaryota; kingdom Metazoa; phylum Arthropoda; class Arachnida; order Araneae; family Uloboridae; genus Uloborus; species Uloborus diversus. The sequence goes on along the minus strand of NC_072731.1, from coordinate 186,231,989 downwards.
TTTCTGAAGAAACGTGTTTCAGATTCCATACTAACAATAAGGAAATGTTGGAATTAGATTTTTTTTTTTTTTGCGCTTTTTTTTTTTTTTTTCAGCGGAAGCCAAATAAGTAAGTTTGTACGACAAAACTGAGGAACAATAGAGGAATAAAAATGCAAAAATATCAAAAATTAAAAATTTGCAGTTACTGTCCTATACCTGCCCACGGCAGGTATAAGGCAGTAACTGCTTTCGTAAAACTATCTTCCATAAATCTACACTTTCATAAAATAATCTCTTTCTGTGGTGAACTACTGAATTGAACAGACTTATTTATTTATGCAGTGATATTTTCAATAGTAAAAACGCGTTCTTCGCGGCATTCTATTTCAAAATAGACAACCACAAACAAAAGCTAAAAGCATTTTCTGACTCTTCAAAATCGTAAAGAATAAACACTATCAGACTGGGCATTAAAAGGAAAAACTGCTGTCTGCAAACTCGCATCTTGACAGCTTTAGCTTGACAAATTGATACATAAGCTTTACCGTTCACTTGCTACGCTCTTTGACCAAAATAGTTCCTCATCGAAGGCGCCAGTTGAAAAATTTTACCTTTTGTGTGTATTCAATTCTGATATATTTATTGCTTGAAAATGAAAGCGAGTTTTGCAAGGGCGTAGCTATATATAGCTATTATATATATATAATGAGATGTCACTCGTTGAGAAAGTTTGATATTTGTCGAGTGTTACGCCGGGGAGGTTGGTTAAAATTTTGTTTCGTGATTTGAGATAAGTTAACGTTGCTTAAATGACGTGGAATGAAGATCAACATTTGAAGCTAACTTTTACTGCAGGTAAATTTGATTTGATTTAAATTCTTTGTTGTTCAATAGAACTAATCTGATAGAATATTTTTAATTTTTGACTTTTGTGATGTAGTTTTTGTGTCAGAAACATTAATGGACAATAGATCCTGCAATATTATGATTGTTCCAAATACCGATGAGCTAAGAATTACATTTGAAAAACTATGACTTGAGATTTTTTTTTTTTTTTTTTTTTTTTTTTTTTTGCAGAAATTGCGTCCTCAACTATTGACAATGAAACAGCTATAGAACGTACAATCTTATCGATTGAGTAAATTTATTAATGATTAAAAGAAATCATTCATGTTAGAAATAAATTAGAGAGTTTTTCCCTTCAAATTTTTATTGCCATTTAGACATTATTACCATTAAATTACATGATAAGTGTTTTTAAAAAAGGGCAAAAAATTCAACATTAGTATTGTGCCTTTTATATGAAAAATTGACTCAAATTTTTGTGTAGCATTATTGATTATGAGTATCAGTAAAACTCAAACTTTAATCGATATTTATTTATTTATTTATTTGTCGCGGCCAACAACCAATAATTCCTTTCACATCTATGTATATCTTTAGATCTATTTAGGTATTTGTATTTATAATAGAGCCTAACAGACCTAATTATGAGCAAACGTAAACCAAGAGAAAATCCGTTTAATCGGGGAAGATCAAAATATTAGTAAATTTAGCATAAAGAAATAAAATACTACGCATATTTAAATGAAGAAAAATGTCACTTAAAAAAAGAATGTATGTTTATTTATATATATTTCTCTTCTACCAAAGAAAAGTGTGTCTCGATTTTTTTTTTTTTTTTTTTTGAAGCGTTTAATTTTCATCTATGCATCATTTACTGGTTTTGTAAAAAAGTTTAAAAAACATGATATTCAGTTAAAAAAGAGAGCAAGCAAGTAGTTCTCGTAACCAGGATTCTCTTTTCTAATGAAAAAGTTGTAAGCTTGTGGATGACAGCCAATCGAGTACTTGGCTCACTGTCCTCCAGAAATTCACATCATTATACATTGAAAACAAAGTTGCAGAACAAAATTCAACCCTGAAAAGCATTTATGCAAATTTAATAGTTATTTGATTTTTAAAAATTTCTTACTTATTTCGGCTACCTCTCCCCCTCCATTCTTAATTTCTTTTGTATATGTAAGGCTTTAAGCCACAAAAAGCAACGGCTAACTCCAAAAAACTTTGCATAGATTTACAAGTTCACTTAAGATTTTGTGTTTGTATTGGTATTTTTATTTATTTATTTATTAATTGTTGCATTTTTAGCAACTAAATTTTTAATTGGCTTTATTATGCAAAGCTGTTTTACGCACCAAATTATAACGACATAAATATATTTCTACATTTAATATTTAGTAAAAGAAAATAACGTATAACTTCACTAACCTGGTTGTGGAGTATTGGAACAGTTTACAATAGCTCTAAATTGTTGAATGACACATTCTGGATGGCAGGTGGTTGAGGGGTTCTACTTCTGCTTCTTTTTATCCTTTGTATGTCTACAGTGGCTGATGTGGCTGGCCGGCCCATGGAACTGCGCTCTCAGCTTCCTCGTGTATTTCTGTCTGATCTCAGAGGCAGATTCGTTCTTGTCCATGGCCATGAAACACTTCCTGTCCGAAGATAAGCCGTCTAGTCTGTTCCCTCCTGTGTCCATACATCTTGGCAGCCTATCCACGAAATTCGATGACGACAAAAAAGCATATGATGATGTCGAAGAGGAAGAGGTAGTTGAGGTGGTTCCCAAAGAGGAGGAGGAGGAGGAGGAGAAAATAATTACAGTTCCTGTCCAGTAAGTTGCATCATACATTTAGTTATTTACTTGTCGTAACATGTTTGGTTAAGAAGAATAAATGTACTGTAGAGCCTCGTTTATTCGGCCCCCGTTTATCTGGATCTCTGGAAAATCCGGATCGAATTTGTAGAGTTAAAATTTTTTTTATTCTGTCAAATAATAATTCTAAAATTATGTTAGTGAGAACGGAACTGTAAGTAGACCAAACGTTTGCTTTTTATTTTGATTAAATGTATTTAAATCCTGCATAGATCGTACAATAAATAATAGTAACTTAACTATAGGTGTAACTTAGCCATATAAAGTAGGGGGGGGGGCAAACTTTTTTTTTAAGGAAAATTTATTTGGTTCATATTCTGCCATCAAATTAAAACAATGCTAAAATTACCTTTTTCAAATAATAAGTGAATAAATTTAAAAAATCATAATAATTTTTAACGCAATGTATAATATTCAATTTAAACAGAACAGAGCTACAGAGAGTAATGCGCGCATACATCCTGACAACACAGATTTAACCAAACACTAATGAAGGTTAAAGCGTCTTCCTCTCATCTCCTTCTTGCAGCAAATGAATTGATGACCAGCAATGGCGGCCCTAGGTTCTGATGTCCCCCGCCGCAAGAACGAGAGCCCTCAAAAGTGGAAAACGATCCCTTAGAAACAGCCTCTTGCGGATTTTAACTACCCAATTTCAGTCATACCTATAGCCTGGGAGGCCCCCTTGTTAATTATAAATACAATGAATGTATATTAATATAATTGAATCTTAATTATACCTATTTAACATTAACAAAACATGGTTTTCTCAATGCAACCCCTCATATATACATTTAGGATTGACCTTATAGTGAGGGTGGGTATAGTGAGAGTGGTTCAAGGGCCACTTTAAACGCGATATAAAATATCTTTAGTGTAGGGGGGTTCGGGGTTTTCCCCTGGGGAAAATTTTGAAAAATAGATTTGAAATTCTGCGTTTTGAGGCCTTATAAAATATAAATAGACTAAAAAAATATAAGGGGAAAAATAGGCAAACTTTTTATAAGTTTTACATTCTTTTGTAAATTAAGATAATGCAAAATAAAAACTGTTTTTGATTCGACAAATCGTTAATATTTATCGACAGAGAAAGGAGAAAAGACAACGCATCGTCACTTGCCCACATCGGCTTTTGATAGAAATTGTTTTCAGGTACATGAGCCTCTCCTGGGCTTCTGATAGCGCCACTATGGTGCAGTTTAAAAAGAAATAAACTATTGGTTGAAATTACTAATTGGTGGCTGAATACAAGTATACAATTTTTGCACATTCATTAAAGTTGCATTGGTAATATACGAAGTACATTTCATTGTAAGTAATAAGGTATAGATCATTTGACAAACAATTTAAAAAAATCATTTGCTTGAAACTAGGGGGGCAAAAGAATAACTCTACCCATGGCTCGGGAAAAGTAAGGGGGCACTTGCCCCCCCCCCCAGATTACGCTCATGAACGTAACTAACATCATTCCGCACTTGAAGAGTTAGCCGTCAATCCGACCACTACAGCTGAACTATTAATGATAAAGTGTTTGCGCGAAACGATGCTATGTAATTAGCTTGTAAAGCATTGTTTTTTTGCTGTAATAAATGATAAGCATGCTTATTTAAGAATTTGTTTTGCTTGTTGCCCATATTGCCCGCATTATTCGGATTGCTTTTGGTCCCAGTTAGTCCGGATAAACGAGGTTTCACGGTATTTTCGATGTTTGTTTGGCTCTAGGGCAGGTCTAGTTTTATTATGTTAGAGAGTTCATTAATGAAGATATTCTCGGCAAATTTGAATAAACCAGTTTGTGACCAATGGACATAAAATATGAGTCTAAATTTACTAGATATGTAAAATTGAATAAATACCTTTATGTAGAGTAGTAAAGAAGAAATAACGTTTAATTGCACCAATTGCAGATTACTGCAGAAAAGTATTTCAGTGTTACAAAGAACTCTTTTTTAATGCAAAATAAGTGAATTTATGGATGAAAAGACATCCAACAAAAGAAGCTCACTTATTTTGCATTAAACAAGGGGTTCCTCGTAACCCTGAAACACGTGTCTGCAGTAAACTGGAATTTGTGCAGTTAAACGTTGTTATTTTCAATAAATATGTAGTTTCAGTAGTCATTTTTCAAATGTAAACATCTATTCTTAAAACATGTAGGTACAACAGACTAGCTTTAAGAAAGGCACAAAATTTTACGTATCGTAACAATATAAAACCTGTAAAACAAAAAGTGATTACATGAAAGGTACCGGATTATTTTTGCTTTTTATGAAAAATATTCAATTAAATAATCTCGTTCAATTTCTGCATTTTTACCTACATTAAACAAGACAACTACATTAAACAACGTTTTTTGAAAAAATCAGTACATAAATAAAAATGAAAGAAAACAAACAAATAAATAAATAAATAAAATTAATTGATAAGTAAAGAAATAAAATAGAAATAAATAAATAAAATATATAACAAAGCAAACAGCTATTGTCTCAGATACCTTGTACGGAGTCAACAAGGGCACGTCTTATGCAGTTTTTGTAGACGAATGTTTTCTATTCTAAAAGAAATTATAAGATAATTCCGAGATATTGAATGCTGATTTAAGTTTAGTGTTTTGCATAAAAGTATTTAATTATTTTTGCGCAACATTTTACTTGCCTCAAGGTATTTAAATCATCAACATTCTACAAAGTTTAAGAAATACTACTTGTCACGTCTTCATCGAGGGACCATTTTCAGTAGTGGTGTCCAAAAATTTGAAAATTGTAAATTCCAGCCAAGCTGTGAGTTAGAGAAAAAATAAAATCATTGATAGAGGTAGTGTTTCAAAGCAAATTGCATTAAATGATTGAACCATCAAGTTTCACAACTGACATAGAATCTTTTTTGTTATTATGATGAACCTAAAGGAAGTAAGATCTTAGGTGCTACTGAAAAAAGCATAACTACGAGTAGGTAACTACGACTCATTTCTTTCCTTTTTACTTTCTTCTATATCTACTATTTAGAAGAAAATATTGGATTCATGCAAATTTTCGAATTTTGAAGGATTCGAACGTTTTAAGGTGTGCTGAGTCCATTTCGACCATTTTTGGAAAATGTCTGTCTGTCTGTGTGTGTGCATGTGTATGTGTGCCACGTATATGTGTGACCAGTTTTCTGTGGCCACTCTACAGCAAAAAACTACCGCATGAAATCGAACGAAATTTGATACACATATGTGCCCCTATGTGAACTTATGCGCATTGGTTTTTGGAATAGGGAAGTTGCAACCTATTAAATGTTCATATTTTGGCTATTGGATATTGTTAATTGACCCTCAAAACTAAAAAATTCACCATCGCCGAATTTTAAAACACCGTGGTTGATTTTTAATGAATTTTTAAAAATCCACGCCTAAAAGTGCGCGCTTCTGAAACGTCACGAGCCTAAGTCACAGGGCGCGAATGTGCAGCCTTCCGTCGAAGATCCCTTGTTTTCGCTTGGAACATTTTGAGCGCGCTGATATTTTTATTTTTTAGAAATTCAATAATATGTTTGAACACACTATGGAGACCGGATTCGTTAAAGCACAATCTAAGTAATCTTCCTCGTGTAACATCAATGATTTTATTCGAATATTTCCGAGAGGATGAGAGGTTTAATGTTCCAGAAACGCGAGGAGTTAAATGCGAGGAGATAAGCCTTTTACGTTTCGTCTTCGAAGTCGAATGCGTGACCTTCGGCTTCTCCCCTATCGGAGGAGGGCATGACGTCACTTCTATGCCATTTGACGTCACAAAAGCTTGAACTTTAAAAATTAATTTAAAAAAAAAACTACTTATCGTATCGCAAAATTTTTTTCACCTATGATGTTTATACATGTTACTCTATCATATAAAAATAAAATTGAAAAATCGAAAACTTCCCTATTCCTCCAGGTGGGTGGAACAATAGGACGTTTCCTGAGTTATACGTTCCTGATATTCCTCAGGAAGTAACTGGCGGAATCAAACAAAATTTGGTCCCTATTTTGCCCTTAACAGGTACAGTTGCTGGTTCAATTTTGGTGTCATTAGCCCAAACGGAGGTTGAGGTATAGAACGTTTTTTGTCGTCAATTGTGACTGCTGTATTTCAAGAAATAATGAACGGAATCAAACAAAAATTTATCGACAAGTAGCCCTTACAGGGTATAAGAGCTGGCTCTATTTTGGTGTCAACAGCTGAAAAGGGAGAGGCGCAATCAAACGTTCTTATTTTTCTATTGTGAGTGCTGTATTTCAAGAAGTAATGCTACGTTCTGGAAGAAATTTGGAATAAATGTGAATCCATACGGTTCAATTTTTGCGTTGGTTCAATTTTGGCTCCTGCTCTAGGGGCTGATTTTTTTTTTCCGTGTATAAAAAGAGCTTTATAATGGGTCTCGTTTCCAAACTTTTAAAAGTATTTTTTTCTGAAAGAGCATGCTTAAAAATATAGGCTCTGATAATTTTTTAAATAATTTACTTAAGTTTAATATTTTTTAAAAAAGTATTTAAATCAGTGCGCTTTTATTGTTTACACTTCTGTCGTGTGACATCACAAATGATGAAATGTCATTCAATGTTGCCATTCACAGAACAAAATATTTAATTCGCACCTTTACTCACGTACATTGGCAACGATATGATTGATAGCAAGCGTAGAGAGCAATTTTAATTCGCTGCTTGATTATCATAACGTGGAAACGTAGTAGAAAGATGCGGCAAAGGGCATCATTTGTGAGGTCATCAAGACCACGCCTTGTTTGAAAAATCGGACATTTTAAAAAATTAATTAAAAAAAAACTGTTGGGAAAATAAAAGTATTTTCTGGGTCCATGTTTTTTTTTTTTTTTTTTGCTCATTCTATCCATTTCAATGACTAAAAGTAGTACTTTTGACTGAAGGAAACCACATAGTTGCAACAATAAGAAAGATAAATCGTAATAGACTGTCGTCTGCGTTATTTTGCGTGATTTTAATTGTTGGAAAATTACCAGAAGATCGCGATGATTTAAACTTTTTAAATAATTTTCAGTTTTCATTCTTTGATTTGCTTTTGAGATAAATCGGGAATGGGATGGTTTCCTTCACACACAGGCAAAAGTACTACTTTTAGTCGCTGAAATTGATAGAATAAGCAAAAAAAAAAAAAACACATGGAGCGAGAATTTATTTTCCCTCCAACGCTTTATTTTTAATTAATTTTCTTAAATGTCCGATTTTGAAAATAAGGCGTGGTCTTTATGAAGTCACAAATGATGTACTTAGGCGCATCTGTGTACCGATACCGAGTTTCCACGTTATGATAATCAAGAAGCGAATTAAACATTGCGCTCTGCGCTTGCTGTCAACCATATCGTTATAAGAATTATAAGAAAGATATAGAAGAAGGTTTCGTGATAACCACAACATACTAGTTACTGCTTAGTGAGAAAGTCAAAATAATAATACTTTTTCACGATTTGTGGGTATGTTAAGACTTGCTTTAAATGTTATTTTTTTTTAATTTATTACTATTTTTAAAATAACTATTTTTATCTTATTTCGAACAAAATTTTCACCGAAAAGGAAACTCTCAATTTCTTCTCCTTTAAATTTTCAGTTTCTTAGCTACAGTACTCAGCCGACAATATGCTTCAAGACAATGTTTTTTTTTTGTCCCCCAAAATGACAAAATGAACTCTTTCTACTTCAAAAACGGTTCCTTTACAAAATAATTGTGATTACAGAAACAAATTCTTCAAGAAAATCACGGTCACAAAAACAGACCCTTCACAAAAAAATTAGGGCTCTTCATCAAAATTTAATAATAAATAAATAAATTACCTTAAAGGCCTATGCTTACTTTTCTCTAATGTGTCACTTTCAAAACAGTTATTTTTTTATGAATTTATAGTTCCTCTATGTGAAACTATTCTGTGGTATCATTTTGCCTTTTTTCCTACAAATAAAACATTCAATTTTTGCTGATCTAATAGCCGTTTCATAAAAAAAAGGTAAAAAAAAAAAAAACTACTAAGCAAAATAAGTAAATAAATAAAATAAATAATTTTCAAATCCTGAAAAAAGAACCTGGAGGGGGCGGTGGGGGAAGACACTATCTGTTGCTTATTTTGGGGGCTGCGTCACCTCTTTTCCTATTTCTGACCCCTGTCGTAAAAATATCATTAATTATAAAAATGCAAGTTAGACTACAGAATAAATTTTCTTAAAACGGCGAAAATGTATCCTTAAATTTGAGAAGCAAAATGTCACAATGTTACTAACAGTATAAAAGTCCCTTATCAGGATTTTCATTTATATTTCTGATTACGTTTGATAAAAAGGTTTCTCAATAATAAATGTTATGAGAGCGTTTGAAAAAAAAAGGACGTGTTTCTAAAGGTAAGTTATTACATGATAATTTGTATATGACATTCGATGAAATGCAAAACATGCTCTGGAATATGTTTTAATATAAGCGGTTTATATTGGGAAAATCGGTAGTAACTTCCTAAAATTTATTGTTTTTTTTTTTCTCCTTTTTGGAGAAAGATGATAGATGAAGTGAGTGTCAGGAATATTTTTAGAAACACAGATTCAGTATAAAAGAAATTGTTATATCAATGCTAGAAAAAAACTTGAGTCATTTGATGTATTGTTTCCAGGAAAACGAATGCTAAGAATTTATGTAGGGCTCGTTTTGCCATAGTGGGTTTTGAAGAGCGTCTGTGAGCTTCGTGATGGGTCTTATTCGGTGATAGCGAGTTTTGCAAAATATTCATTTTGAGACACGTTTCGGGTTCTTCGTAATCACGAAATTCAGTGTGCATGTTTGTGTACGATAAAGTGGCTTTTATCATATATATTAAGTGGTTATTTTTCAGATACTTTAGTTAAAGCGGTGCAAAAAATAAATGCTTCTTGTGATCTAATTTTTTAAAAACTTTTTAATTAACTGAGTGTGCGATTTCAGTTCTATTCACATAAGTCATATTTATTACTCTTGTTCTGCATAATTTTAAAGAAATTACAGGAGCGTGTTTCAGTAATTCTAGAATTATTTACTAAGCACGTTACATTCAAGCAATGCAAACGCACTCTTTTTAAATGAGATTTTAAAGTCGTCCCACTTTGCTCATGTACCTTTTCCTATCAAATTGAAATCTGAAGTTGAACATGTCTTTTCCTGATAGTTTGTATAATGTTCTATCCTCGAATCATTCATGTGAAGTAATTTTCTTTTCTTTTTCTCTTCTTTTATCGTAGGACGGGTGCAAACCCCATTGAAAAAACATTAGGAAAATATATGAAAATGAAAACGAAAATTACCGATATGCGAATGAAAACCAGGAGATACCGGATGAAGATGATGTACAAGAAGTACAAAGCAAAGATGTTGGCAAACATGAAGAAGTATAAAATGATGCCAAAAAAATTTATTCCGGATATTTTTGTGCCACAACCTTTTGATTTGTATCCTCCTCCCGTGTATCCACCTCCTATTTATTATAATTTCACACCAGAATTCATACCTCAACCTCAACCACTGCCACCAGTATTTCCACCTCCACAACTACCGCCACCACAACCACCAATACCTCCATTCCCACCTTTTCCAAGACCTCCACAGCCACCACGACCTCCCATGTTTCCTCGACCTCCCAGACCTCCTAGACCTCCTCAGATACCTAGGCCTCCTATTGGCAGGAATCCAGAAGACTACGAGGTAGGGTCACCATTTGACTACGAGGAAGGCTCTACTGAAGCGCGTTTCAAAAATAAGCCGAAAGGTGCTAAAGGTCCTAAAGGTGCCAAAGGTCCTAAAGGTAACATATTCCAGACATACAAGGAGGAAAAGAGGACTTGGCTAAGCCAGAAGATGACCTCCATGAAAGAGTACATGGAAAAAATGAAGAACTACCGGCTCGAGAAGATGAAGCTGAAACTTGCCATGAAGTACAAACCCAAGTACTATCCTGTGCCGGTGCCCGTGCCAGTGACGAAATATACGAAATATGAACCTGAATATTACGAGAAAGAGTATGATGTCACTTATGAAGAAGATGACGATTATGAAACGGAGAAAGCCTACGAAAAAGACATGCGCAAAGACAAATATTACAAATTTGATGACGATGAATATGACGATTACGAATACGATGAAGAGTATGATTTATGAAATGGGTAATTTATATGATCACAGATCCTCATTATTCTACAAAAGTGTTCTCATAAAGGTATCATTTACCAAAGGAAATATCTCACGTTAAATGGTATCTTAAGTTTTTTTTTTTTTTGTCTCTCACTTTTTGTTCTTCCAACTGTTTCTCTTCTAAATACGCGTATAAAGTTTTTATTCAAATTTTCAAGGAAATAGAAAACGAATCTTACATTTTAGCTAGCAAATGTAAATAATTTGTTTAATTTTCTTAAGGGACTATGCATGTTAGTTTTTTTTTCTTTCTTTTTTGTGCATCGCAGATACTATTTGCAAAATTTAACAGTTTGTTTGTCCAATCAAATAAATCGGTTATAAATTAATCAAATGCTTTTCCAAGTTTAACCAATTGTTAATTTCATGTGTTTGAAGCTGAACTTATGAAATCGAAACGTCTTCAAGAAATAATCTCAACGCCAACCATATGCACGATATCTTTTGCTTACAATGTTTCTCGGTAGAAGGTAATTTGCAAAGTGTGGATACGCTTTCCCGCTTAAAGTAGTCTAAATTTAGTGCAGAAGTACTTATTGAATGATGTGGGAAACTATTTAATTCACATTCGAGTAAAATATGTTCTCTCTTTTCCGTATTAATATTTAAATAGCAAACATATTACTTTAATTTTTAAAGCTGTAACAATATATTTCTTGTCATAAAAATACTATTTTTGACTGCCTAAATTTGAAAAATTGATAAAAATATTTTATACATTGCTCAAAAACTTATGATTTACACGATCTGAAAGCAAAATTAACTGTTAACCATACTTCTAACTACATCTGAGCTTTTACCTAAAACTTAATAAAAACTTCTTCATTTCACTCTACTTAAACGTTGCTTAGTAAACTATTAACTAATGATCTGTTTTTTTAATGCCCTTATTCATTAGCTATTCTCTGCTTAAGGTTGGAGAGAAACATAAAAAACTATCAAATAAGTTACTGTCAATGTATGTACTATTTTTTTTGAAATTTATGCTTCGTAATTATATAAAACGTTAGAAATCTTGCAGATATAACACATTAGCGCCACAAAAAAGAACACAGAACAAAACATTTAAATTGAGAATGTGCGAAATACTTTCCTTTAATGGACTCGAAAATAGGTGAAAAGTAAAAAGTATTTCACTCACCTTAAGACCTATGCAATATGAGCTGAAATAAAAATATTAATTTGAGCTGAAATAAAAACTTGAGCTACCATTCTACTTCTGCTTTTTGTGCCTTGTCTTCCCAGTCACATCTAATGAAGACCAGTATTTCTTGGCCATGTCACTTCGCTACGTTGATGATCTTCTACTTCGTTGCAACGGACCAGTACACGGCATATCTTACGGACCAATTTAAAAATGAATCCACCTCCAAAGAAGTTCATAAGCGAAGTGTGGTACCAGTGACGCTCAAACCACCAGGGCTTGCCTCTAGTATAAAATGGAAGCTGGAAAAGAAGGAAAACAAAAAGAGCCCAATCCAGATCATTCCTCTGCAATTGCCGTAAGTTTTGTTACATTTCTTTAAGTTAGAAACTTATTTTTGTTAAATATGTACTCAAACTCTTTATCGCTGGAAAATATTGACACAATAATAACGTTCCTTAAGTTAGAAATGTTCCTCTTTTATTTTTTTAATTTGAGTGTCAGATTTTAGAATTAATATAAGTCCAAATTTGAAATTTATGTATATTGAGAGCATCAGCTTTTGAAAAATGTGATATTTTTCATATAAATGTGACATTTTAGAAACATAGTTTCTCGTAACTGAATTTTGCATGACTCATTAAGCAAGTTCATTTTGTAACTATAACAATGCTGAAGTTAAGAAATGCTTACAAATCTTTTTACATAAAAAGAAGTAATAAAACTATTTGGCAAGGACGGATCCAGAAAGTTTTCAAGAAGGGGGCGATTGATTTTTTAAATGACCTCTTGCTGCGTATGTGATGTGGTAAAAATATGCTGGGGTAAAGGGGTGTGTGCCACAGGATTTTTTTATCTAAAACAAACTAAAATATAGAGATTTGGACAAGGAGGTTCCCTTCTTTCCTCTACTCCTTTCCATTTCTGTTGAAAGAGGAATAAAAAAATTACTATTTGATAACTTTAATTTTGTAATAATTTAAGGACATTGGCATTGTTTCCAACTCCCCTCCCCCCTAACATCATCAAAAGTCGCCTAAAATTACGCTATTTGAAAGTTCAGTTTCGAAAAATTACCAGAAGATAGTCACTGAACCCATTCTTTCCTCTAACACTACTCGATGCGTCTACAATCGTGTCTCGATGACTTACATTTTGATAAATGCCCGGGGAGGGGAGGGGGGGTGAGATATTACAAACTTTTTCTTCTAACATCGCCAAAGATCGTCTAGAACTGCTTTGAAACTTCAATTCTGAAAAGTTTCTGGAGGGGAGATTCTAACTCTATTCCTTTTCTTGACATCATCAAAAAGGACCTACACTTGCACTTTAGGACTTCAATTCGGAAAAATTGCCACTGAATGTTCCTTCAAGGGAGGGGCGATCGCTCCCATCGCCCCTCCCTTGTATCCGTCCTTGCTATTTCGACCAAGATTTAAATAGTATATTAGCTTTATATCATGAGCGTTAGTAATGTTTAAACACGATTAAACCTTTTTTATTGAACGTAAGATTCGGATTTACATCAGAATTTTATTTTAAAGTTCAATTAAATCAAGAGTTATATAGTCGTTATACAATGGGAGAAAATCTTTAGACACGATACTTACACTAATAGTATTTTAGAAAAAAAAGGGGATTTTCTCTAGGACGACTGTTGTTCCAAAAAGTAGCGAAAAATCTCGTAAGAAGCTAATGTAACTTTAAAGTAAATTTCCCAAACCTTACTTTTCATCATACAGTTTTAGAATTGCTAACGCGGAGTCAGAGCGAATCGGTGAAGTACTTCGCGAGTCGAGAATCGATCCTGAATAGACTTTTCAAGTAAATGCACTTGAAAAGCATTTTTTCCCTTTATCGTTTTGATTGTTGCAAACGACCCTATGTGAGCGTTATTATACAGTGTCCCTTCAAAAATGCATTCACTCTTTAAATGACTATAACACAAACATTTATTATTATACAGAAACATTTTAGATGTAAAAATAAAGTGAAACAACGTAGAGCCCGGTCATTTAACGAAAGTGTTCAAATTGCTGGCCATTGTGGTTCAGTTATAACTGACAGCGCTTACTTCATCATTCATCTCCAAGTTAATGAATTTAATATTTTATTTCTTTTTTAAATTTTAAATATCAGTGCTTTTAATCCCCAGACTCAAATTCAAAAAGAAAACCATTTCATAAATATGCCATTTTGCCTCTGAAAAGTATGTGAATGATTTAGTTAAGTATTTCTCATCAATAATCTTCAGTTCGTTTTGAAGGAGAAAAAAAGTAAAGAAGGTACTTTTATTTATTTATTTATTCAGTTTTAGGTTGATTGGATAAAAGTGCTTTATTTTTTTATATCGAACTTCAAATTGAAATTAGGCATTTATATTTTTAATAATATCTATGCTCATTAGCTTCAACTAATAATTTTTTCAAGACAGAAAGAGAGGGGTGGGGGTGGGGGTGATAGGTATCATCCTTCTTAAAGAGGGTGAGGATGGGCCTTCATCTATGAAATAAATGTAAAATATCGTGCCAGATGATTCTATGAAACTAAAAAAACGCTTGTAATCTTTCTCTCATATAAAAAACGTTTGTTCACTGATTCTAATCATATTAATTAAATATAAGCCCTCAAAACTGATAAGAACCTTTTCTCTATTTTATTGTTTCATTATTGCTTCCATTTTCAACCAATAAAGAAAATACAGGGATGTCATAATGCCCCATCGGTTACTAAAATTATATGATGCATTTTTCTTTCCATTGGGACTGTGAAAGAGGCGTTAATACCCCGATATGGCATTCTGGGGTATTGCACTAGATTCCTCCATTAAGGCCGGATGTAGATGGTACAGATAATTTTGGCACCCAGCTTTGAACCAGTTTAGGGTCCCTCAGCTCTCACGATGCAAAATTGCACTAGGTCGAAATAATATGCCGAGAGGGACTGAGACTAGGCACTCAAAGGACCTTGAACATATCACATATTCATGCGATATGACGCGGACCATTTTGTGCAGTTTGAAAATCCATCGACTGACCACTTGGACAGTGGGATCAGAACTCGCGACCAAAGGCGTGTTAGGAAAACGCCTAACCACTGTGCTACTAGGTGGCAGACTATATACAAGGTCTGTCAGAAAAGTATCCGAACTTTGAGCAAAGAAGAAAAACTGGCAAATATGGAGCGTTGGAAAGCTAATCTCCCTCAAAATAGTCCCCTTGGGACTCCTCGCACTTCTCGCAACGCTACTACACTCCAAGAGGGTCTGTTCTTGGCTATCTGCGATCAGCCTGCCCGGGCATGCCGATCGCAGATGGCCAGGGCCTGTTTCAGTAAGAAGTTTAGATTTGCCGTTGTAGCATATAATGTCCTCTCGCCTGAAATCCCGTATCATTCTAACACCTCTTGAGTTTGGGGGAACAGTTAGAAGTCATAGAGGGCCCCATCAGAAGAGTAAATAGCTCGTAGACACTAAATGAGCCTTTTTTCCGCCAAAATCGTCTAAATCATGCGCGAGAAATGTCCTGGAAAAATCATCACCGAAAACCATCTGCGTCTTCTAAGTGGCTTCCACAAGGCGCTGTGGTATAGTTTCTGGTAAAATTTGTTTCAGTAGTGCTGCTCCAGTCATTCCGTCATCTTCCTAGACTATAATAATTTCGACGAGAGCTCTACACACTACGTCAGTCAAACTCTATTTGCCAGCGATTGACACTATGAGTTATCAGCATGTAGCTCAATTTCTAGATAGAGAGCACTAGTGTGCAGGACGAGGTTCAGCTATAGTACAGTGAAATTAGGCCAAAAAATGGCCAAACCCAAACATCAAAAAAAAAAAAAAGTTTTAAACCTGTTGCAAATTGCTTCTTACCCTACCATAAAAAAGGGGTAAAAAGTCCCAGCTTTTCGCGCGTCGGGTTTGGGGGGAAAGGAGGGGGCGAAGCAATCCTCTTTTTTTAAAAATAATTTATATTACTTAAAAACATTACTCAAAAATCGCAGAAACAACTCTCTATAATAGTAAAATAATAAACTATGATAGACAAAAATGCTAATTAACCGGGAAGCGCAGGTGAAGGGGGGGGGGTCCGGGTCCGTGGCGCAGATTGCGTCATTGGAATTTTTAAGGCAGTTTTTTCAAGAGGTATTTCTTTCCTTTTTGAGGGCTTTTATTCTGGATGGGTACTTCGTAATACTTGAGGGTTGTGTCATCGCTTTAGGGGGGGGGGGACACGGTAATTTGCATTCTAAAATCAACGATTGCAGTGAAGTTCACGAAAAATTTTCACTGATTTTAAACTTTTCCGAAGTACAAAATGACACACAATGATATCGTAATGTCAAAAGGCTCATTCTAAAATGATCTAAGAGAGCTCAGTAACTAATTTAGATGTGACTGTAGTTATTTAACTGTTTAGAGCGCTTGATTGATATCGAAAAGTAAATCCCTGTGCAGCCCAAAAAAAGCTTAAATTGACTGAAGTTTGCCTCCTTTTTCTTAATTAATTTGCTTCAGTTAATGAACTATTCTCTTTCTTCTCTAACTTTCCTCTTCTTTTTCGGACTTTAACTTTGCATGAAATAATATTTCCACTTGAAATGTATGGGGGGGGGGGGGGAGACTGCTCCGTTTTACGAAGAGTGTGGGGGGGGGGGCTCGGTAGCATTGGTGGGTTGTGTCATCCCTCTTGGGGCCTAAACACCTTTAATTTAACGCTTCTAAATTTAGTATCACATAATATTCCCACTTGAAATGCACTCTAAAAATTCCAGAAAAATACCCAAAATAGCAATTTTTAGATGCTCTTATTCCGAAACCCGACGCACAATGGGGTGAGACTTTTTACTTGATCTTATAGGAAGGGTAATAAGCAATTTGCAACAAGTTTAAACTTTTTGTTTTGGATTTTGGGGTCCAACCCCTATTTTTACTGTACTATTACTAGGATGTGCTCATACTGAACAACTCTATTTTATCTTTAGTATGCAATCAAAGCGGTGTACAGTCCAAACTTTTGAAAAAGCAAACTGATACAATAGAATATCCTTGTGGATACATATTGCTTGTTTCAGCAAGATTTTTTATACAAGAGTTTAGCTTTTCTTTAAATTAGGTTTAGTCGAAATACGTTTTCGCACACAATATTTCTCATAAAAAGCTAACATTTGAACTACATAATACAGCGTTTAGTATCAAAACCAGCTCAATTCATTTTTAAAAAATAAAGGAGTGACAAAAAGTATTTCAGCTTTGATCCCTTAATTTAAAAAAAAAAAAAAAATCCTTTGAAAAACATTTGATACACGACTTCAAATTTGTCATCTTTTTAAAATTAGCAACATTGTTTACCTATTTGCAGATAAAAACGATTTGTATTAAGATGGTTTTGAAATAAATCAGCCTTTTTTTTTTTTGATGTCCTTCTAAATTCCAACTAATCTCATACGTTTCTCATTTTTATGCCGGTAATGTCAAAAAAGTTGTTTGACTAAACAGTTTGGTGCAATAATGTTGTTGATGTTACCTGTGTATTACAGTGATGATTAGTAAGCGAATGGATTGAGCTAGTTTTAAAGTAAAACGGGTGTTTGGCAGTGGCTTTTGACCTGTGAGGGGGATTGAGAGGGGTTTGCTCCAAATCGCTTTGCGGCGTGAACTAAGAAATAACATAGTATACGTAATCTGTCCAATAAATAAGCGAACTGAGAACATAAAAAAATTATTTTGCAAAATTTAGTCCACATCGATTTTATCCTTTTCAAAGTACTCTCCATTCGTTGCTATGCACTTATCCCATCTTCTTTTCCAGTATTTAAAGCGCCTTCGGAAGTCCTTAGCAGTTAGGCTCTTTAGTTGTCTCGTCGTTTCTCGCTTTATTGAGTCCAAATCTTTCCAGTGATGTCCCCTTATCACATTTTTTCATTTTGAGAATAGGAAAAAGTCGCAGGGTACGAGCTCGGGCGAATAAGGAGGAGCATCAATGATGATGGTTGATTTTTTTTGCCAGAAACTGGCGAACGATCAATGCTGAATGTGCTGGTGCATTGTCATGGTGAAGGATCCATCCATCGCCTTGAGTCAAATCTGGTCGCACACGATCTCTCAAACGCTTGCGAACTGTTGCTCCGTGATTTCATCAATTTCCATTTTCGTCGAACAGACGGACGCGTGTGGACAGACTACGCACAAACGCAAAAAAAAAAAAAAAAAAAAAAAAAACCACTTTTGAAAATGAGTAGATAATGCTGGTTTCGATACTAAATGTCTCATAAGGCAAATGACTAAATAAGGGCAGGGGAGGACACAGAAATATATTTTGGAGGGGGCCCGGGAAATTGAATAGCACCTACTTCCCAATACAGTGTTTTCATAACTTTTATTTTTAAAGGTGATTTTTTTTTAATGTTTTTTTTAGGATCCCATCAGACCAATAAATCTACTTTTAAGTACATAAATAGTATGCACGAATGTACTTTGAAAGTGGACGTAAAATATCTTTAACGTTTCAAGCCAATTAAATGCTAAACCCAATTTGATACACGGTTCCCACTCTTCTAGCAGTTTAAAAAATAGGGCTTTTATGTGGCTTTTTGCGGCACATTTTTACCGATATAGGTCCACTTCACGCCAATGGTACAACAAGAAATTTTTCATGGTGAAACAAGTCTCGCTTATTAACATACATAGACACATATATAGGTATACAGTCGGACCTCGTGAGTTTATAAGCGGGGTGTCCTTATAACCAATTCATATGCATTTGTTAATAAATAAGCATGTACATAAAAAGAAAATTCTTTTCAAAGTATGTTCCAAACTATCAGTTTATTGGATTGTAGCTTTTTAGCACATGTCTTTGCCAATTTATTAAATGTCGAAGGGTTCGTCAAATCAAACCCTAAAAAATAGGGTCTTTTGTTAATTTTTAGGGCTTTTGACTACTAAATATGGCCTTTAGCGGGGCATTACAAACAATAGTTGAAAATATTATTTTTGAGAGCCCGTGAAAACCCTGTAATATCACTGAGATGCTGTACAATTAGCGGTTTTAATTAGGAACATTGTCATAACGATTATAACACGAGAGCAAGGCTATTAAATACACAGATACCTCATTTGAGTTTTTACAAATTAATTTATATTTTAACTGTAAAATCTAAAGTGATTCAGAAAATCATAGCTTCATAATATCTAAGTTTTATTGAAGAATTCAAAAACTATATCTGTGTGAATTTCAAAGCAGTTGCTGATTTATTTTTAAAGCCATGGTACAGTTGAGATAACATTTTGATACTACATGGCAATTTCATTAGTATCATGGTTTTGCGAACAAACTACACTGTTAAAAATGGGTATTCAAAAATAATGAAAATTTACTCATTTTTGAATACTTTCATTATTCAATATAGCTCCGAATCAATAAGGTTCAATTTTGAGAAACACATGTACTCATTTCATGACTCGTATTTCTCGTATGTTTGTATTTGATGCCACATTTACTCATTTTTGAATCAATTGTATTCAAAAAAAATGAATACATTCAGAGTTTCATTTTTGAATACATTTTTTTTAAACAGTGTACCATATGATTTCTTTCATTTTGCATTTTTATAAGCTGAAAAAGAAATGTATTATTTCGCAAATAGCTTCTTGGATCGAAATGAATATTTTAGGCTCGCTTACACATTAAAAAAAAAAGTTAATTATTGGTTCTATCAAAGAAGAATTAATGGACGAATTGCGATATTACATTCCCTTGAATTTGAAACCAGTGAGTTAAATGTATTCTGCCACTCTGGCCTTTGACTCCAGCATTGTTTCTTTAGCAAACAAAAATGCATTTGTTCAAAATATTCTGTGTGTGTTTTGTGTTCTTTTTAAATAACTATAAAAAATATGCTGTAGAGAAGTCAATTTAAAAAAAAATAATTATACAGTTAAATTAACTCATCCTTTTAAGGGGGGCTGCCCCCTAAAAGTCGCTACTGGTTAAGGTGTGTATTTAAAATTTGGATTGTTGTTCAACTATGATGTTGCAGTTCGAGTTCATGGAAAAACTAATTATAACGGTGTTAGAACTTAGAAATTTTACTTTTATTGTGTTTTCAACAATAATTTCTGTATGTGTTTTTAATAAAGTAGGGTCACCCGGGGTAAAATGGGTATAAAAAACAGCATTTTTAATTTCAGTGACCCATAGCATAAATATCATGAAATATAATTGTGTTTTTGTTGAATATTCTATACATTGTGTATCTTAGGTCTAATTTGGGCATAGTTTGTGTTAACTTTTTGCTTTAAATTTAGTGTAAAGGGGTATACCTATTTTACCCCTGTGTATACCCATTTTACCCCGTGCTTCGGGGTAAAATGGGTATACACCGGGGTAAAATGGGTATATGCTGTTTAAAGTTGAACTACACTAACTAATGGAGAATTTTTTTTTAAATTGAGTATAATTGCATTGGAGGAGAAAAACTTTAATCCAAAACAACCACAAAAAATGTTTACAGAACCAAATTTATGAAAAAAAAGGCGCATTGGCAAAGACTTGCAGTTTGGCTGAGGTAGTATTTTATGCCTGCGCAACATCAATGTCATCTTTCTTGGGAGCACATAGGATAATTTGGCAGATAATTTTGTAGTAAACTTCTCAGTATATTCACCTTCAGCTGAGATTTCAGTGATTAAACCTATGAATTCCACAAATTTAACAACGGCCCTGTCGCCAATTGCTGGAATTAACAACTAGGAGAACCACTAGTTTTCACTTTTACTTCATTAGTTATTTTATCAATTATTGTTAATGTTTTTTTTTAATTTCTTTATTTTATGTGTATTTATTTTTTCTGCTTTTGTTTATCTCTTGCCTGTTTGTGCTCAATCTTGCAGCCACCTGCTCTGTAATGACAACATCTCCCACCTTTGTTTAGACTCTTACTTTTTTTTTTTTTTTTTTGTAAATTTTTCATTTCCTTACCAGTGCTAAAAAATGGCTGTGAACCAAGAGGTATAGTAGGAGAATTTAGTTATTCAGTACAACTTTGCTATGAGGCATAAGGATTCTGTTGTGATTGTATGTGAGGTTGTACTTAGACTATGTTCTGGGAATGGGGTTGGTGGTTTTAAAAGAAAATTAAAAAGACAGCATATTAGCTATCAATCTTACTATGTTTTATAATGTGTAGCAATGAACTATATACATAATAAACTTACAGTAAATTACTAACCTACAGTAATCATGAACTATATCGACAATAATCAAAAAATATAATACCTTTAAGTACTAATGGCATAAGTTGTAGTAATTAAAATACAACAAATAAATGAAGAGTAATTATTTATAAAACTTTTTAAAAACATACTTTTAGTTTAAAAGATGAATAATATGTAACATTTGTCTTGCAAAGATAATTAAGTTTTTTAATCTTCATGCATTCAATGTCTTTAACTCGAAAATGTTGGCTATACCCATTTTACCCCGTGCAACTAAAAGTGCTACAAAATTTTTGTAAATATTAAAATTTACTTATTTTTTGAGTTTTTTGTTAGAAAAATTCTTTTTCTATCAAATCCAAATAAAAAACTTCCAAAACTCTTCCTGTAAATTTTTCTAGAAAGAAGTTTATCACTTACTATAAACACATTGCTTTGTGTTCTGAAAAATAAAATTGTTGCTAAGCCTGGTAAATGAGTTGCTGGATTTTTTTTCCTCAAGTCAAAATATTGCCTGATATGTAAACATTTTCATCATATTTTTTTATTTTCAAAAAATGTTGTCCAGTAGAATAAAATCAAGAAAAATGCAACTATACCCATTTTACCCCGGCTACCCATTTTACCCCGGGTCCCCCTATTCAACAATATTAAAGCACTTATTTTCTTACAATATATCAAATTTGAAGTATCTTGACTCACAAATTCAAAAACCATCAAAATTAAAAAATAGATTACTGTTAAGGAATTATTGGAAGCTTTCGAAAGGTTCATCTGAACAACAGCAACGAACATAACTAGATATATTTCCAACTCCAGTGCTCGAATACGCTACCTTGCGGTGATTCACAAAATTAAAGAAAAAGGTAAAACATTGCGTTCCACGTGTGTCTGTTGGAAAACATAGGCAGATTGTTATGAGTATTTACTAACGTATTCGTTGTATCTTACATTGCTTTTAGCAACAAAAATTGTTTCTTCCCTTAATGGTATCCTCGAGCTTCTCAAAATAATGTTAGTTTTCATTATTTCCTTCTAAAAAGTGAGTTGATTATCGTAAATGGCGAAAGCATAAACACAAGAAAACTCTGGATTAACAAACTTCGTATTTGCATGAAATTATCATGGAATATGCTAGTCTGTTCGATGCATTTTTTTTTTTTTTCAGAGGATAACGTTATACCAGGTAAATGTTTTTTTATTGTTTTGTGTGAATTCGTAAGAATATGGGCTCTTTTTTAAATCTTAAGCTCGAAAGAAGGATTTGATAACATTAGCAGAGGAATTAGGGCTTTCATCTCCGCGAAGTTTAAAAATAATTAATTTAACTAACCTAATTTTATTGCAGTATTTAGTTGGAATGAACAGTATGCAAAATATTTTCTTGAATATGTTATCGTAGAACGAAATGAAATATGTTTAACGCTGAGAATTTTCATCGCCAAAATAGTGCGCCAACTTTACGTTATTGCTCACATTATCTGCTGAAGAGTTTAACCAAAAATTTGTTCAGGGTTATAATCTTAGTATTGTGCGAGTTGAGAACCCTTGGCAAGATTTCGCATTTTTATTTTTTATCATGTGTATATTAAAATGGTAGAAAGATTACAGAATTCGATAAGTTTAAAGAAATAATGGGAGATCAATTAAAAAGAAAACTACCACCATGTATCCGTGAGAATTTTATTGATGATGCATGACAGAATTAAATTATAATTCAGAAATTGAAAACATACGAAACAGAAAAAATCAACATCATTCGATTCGGCAGTTTGAGAAATAACTCAGCTACAAATGTGGAACAATTAGCGCTAGCTAAACAAGACAAAGATGTATCATCTTTCTCTTTTGATAACATAGGTAAAAAAAAGGTTTTGTTACATGAAATATTTATAGTGTTCTTATGGCTACAATGAAAATGTAGTTCCATCAAGAATTGATAAATATCGAATTTAACATCGTGGAAATGGCTGCTTACAACTACGAGCTACGAAATTTGCATTAATTTATAACGTTTAGTAATGCTTCTTGAATTCTCAATTCTTTCTACGTGGGAAAGAATATCCCCCACAAGACTTTAAAAATTCATTTAAAAAGAATAAAACAAAAAATTCATGCATACAAACAAAAATTACTAGGCTTATTGGCATTTTCTGTGTTACAGCATGCAGTTGTTTTACCTTTTTCATCCGCCATTAGACGATGGCTGCAGTGCCCCCTATAGTTCGTTGGAGTTGCGAATAAATAAATAAAAAAAGACCTATTCTACGACTGCATTTTTTATTTATCGTTTGTCAAATTTAGCTTACGTTTTATCAACAGTCTTTAGCCTACTTTCCCAGTAAAAGTTAGAGAAATAAGAAAAAAGCATTAAAGAAAGCTTAATGCATCTTTAAAATATGGCGAAAAACAAAAAAAAACAAGAAAAAGGTAAAAAATAAATTAAATAATTAAATAAATACCGAAAAATTAAAAATTGGAAAGTAAAGTATTGAGATGGGGAAAAATTTCGATAAGGACACCTTATTCCAACATTTCATTTTTTGATTTGAACAATTTTTCTTTCAATTTTGAACAGTTCAAAAACATTGCCTACGTGGAAATTTAAGAGAAATATATTTCCTGAACAAAGAGGCGAATTTGTTACAAGCAAACTTTGAAGGAAAAAGTTTTTGAGGAGGAGAATGTATAAAAAATATCTCTTTGAGATTTGAACAATTTTCCGCACAATTTTGTATAGTTCAAACCCTTTTACATTAGCGCTTACGGCGGAACTAAAAGTCAATATAGATCCCGAACTTAAGGGCGAATTTTCTTTAGTAAAATTTTGTTGGAAATAGCACTTGATGTCCAACTCCCGACTCCGACTCCACAAACATTGCAGAGTTGCTGACTTTAAAGGAAAATGACCGATTCCGACTCTGAGTCTTGGAATTAAAAAACCTTCGACTCCCGGATCTGACTCTTGAACCCTGAAATGAGATTGACTCCGACTCCGAATCCTCAGCCATGGTTTTTACTTTGAAATAATTATTGTTGATGTGATTTGTTTTTATTTTCACGCAAAAGTTTTAAATAATGTATTCAGTTTTTGGCGGACAAATTCGGAGTCCTTTATATTTTAACTTAGAGATAAGCGCAGATGATTTTTATGTTTTTAAAAATTATTTTTGGCAACGGGAAAATATATATATATATATATATATATATATATATATATATATATATATATATATATATATATATATATATATATATATATATATATATATATATATATATATATATATATATATAATTAATTTTTTTAATAAGCTTGTTTTTAATGGGATTGTTTCCAAAATTTTAAAAGTATTTTTTTCTGAAAGAGCATGCTTAAAGGCATAGGACCTGGCTATTTTTTGAAACAATTACTTAAATAGGTGATCACATCACAAATGATGAAATGTCATTCAGTGTTGCCATTCACAGAGCAAAATATGTAATTCGCAACTTTACTCACGTGTATTAGCAACGATATGGTTGACAGCAAGCGTAGAGCGCAATTTTAATTCGCTTCTTGATTATCATAAAGTGGAAACGCGGCAGAAAGATGCGCCAAAGAGCATTAGTTGTGACGTCATAAAGACCACGCCTTGTTTAAAAAATCGGACATTTAAAAAAATTAATTAAAAAATAACTGTTGGGGAAATAAAAGTATTTTCTGGGTCCATGTTTTTTTTTCGCTTATACTATAAATTTTAGTGACAAAAAGCTCTACTTTTGACTGAAGGAAACAAACCCATTCTTTTTGAAAGCGATTACAGATTTTTTAATGGAAAAAATATATTATTTGCTTTGTTTAAAAGGTGCTACTACTTTATTTGTTCGCTTATTATTAGATATGTACAGACGATTTTTTATTTTTTATTTTATTATTTTTTTTTTTTTGTTGACGATGAAACTTATTTCTTTAAGTTGAAATTTGTTGTTTTGTATTTGTTTTGAAAGTATTTATCCATTTTTTAAACCATTTTTGGCCACAAGGGAAAATAAACGATTTTGTTTTTGACATATACAGTATTTATTTTAATGAGCTTATTATTCATTCTTTTTTTTTTTTTTTTTGAAAGCGATTAATGATTTTTTAATGGAAAAAATATATTAGTTGCTTTGTTTAAAAGGTGCTACAACTTTATTTGCTCTCTTATTTATTTTTTACGTATCTATTTCTTTAAATGAGCGAGACATATTTTATTTCTAGAAATCAGTTTAAAATGTTGAACGTTTGTTGTTTGTAAAATGTTGAAGTTACGTTTGAAATAATTTGCAATTTAAGCTAACTTTGAGAATATTGATCAGATACTACTAGAAAGTCTATATTGATATACGGGAGAGTAGGCTTGTTTAGTTCTGGATGGAACTTAAAGTTAACAATAATTTTGAGTAAGAATGGGCAAAAAATTAATTATTGTCATATGTGCCCAAAAATTAAAATACTTTTTTTAATTGACTAGTTATGTGCCCATTAGCTTGAAAGTGTTAAATTGTATCTTAAAATTAAAAATATACGTATGATATAAAACAACTAAAGAATCAGTACGTTACAATCAAATTGCGATGATAAAAATTAGCAATCTCAAGTCTTTTAAAAAGAAACCCTTTAAAAACTTAAATGTAAAAAAAAAATCACTGTAGGTGATTGAGAAGCATAAGTATTATACTGTAGTACACACTGTAGATTAAAATTTATGTTTTGAAAAAAAAAAAGTCGTTGTGTTCTGAAAAGTTGGCATTTTGAAAATCCACTGATGTTTTTCGTGGGGGAAAAAAAGAGCATATAATATATTGAAACTGACATTACAAGACAAACCTTCCCTGCATAACTAGATGTTCACCCTATATGAAACAATTGTAAGAAAATCCGCGTTCTGATGTTTTGCCAGACGAATAACGTGATGGTTAAATGACATTAAATGTAGACACGACTCATTTTCAATCTTTAAACAATTAGTTTGATATGAAAAGTGAAGGTGGGAATGTAAGGGTTCAACTCCTGCTCATAGGGGGATAGTAATTAAGATTTTACTAGCAGTATTGTGACATTTTCGCAGAGATTAATTACGTTTTGCAGCAATGATGCATAACAAATCGCCATTCGTCTTTCATTGATTAGTTTTCTGAAAATAACTTTACGAATAAGAAAGTTTTAAGTCGAAGAATTTTGTGTTACTGAAGAGGCTTAAATTTATTAGGTTCAGTGACTAATATTTTGCATCATTGGAGTTATATGTATATTGAAGAAATTTGTTTACTTTTACTTTATCTTCCAACAGGTATGCAGAGAACCCTATGGCAAAATTACCAGAGTACTACATGAAAATGAAAGCTAAAATAGCGGATATTCGATCAAAAACCAAAAGATACAAATATAAAATGATGTACAAGAGAGATAAAGCTTTAATGCTCAGCAAAAAGCCAAAAAAGAAAAAGAAAAAGATTAAAATTATAGCCGATTACCCAGAGTATGGACCGTTTCCTTTTCCGTTTTTTCCAGACCTGTTCACATCTACAACAACAACAACAACGACGACAACAACTGCTCCTCCCCCTATTCCACCACCACCAAGGCCTCCTAGACCACCAATGAGAATAAGACAAACTATAAGTACCGGTAGTGGGGGGAAGAGACGCAGGAGGAAGATTTGATGACTACTACTATCAAGACGAGCCATCGACTCACGCACTCGGTTTAGATTCGAAGGATAATGGCGGTCAGAAAAATTGGTTTTCAAGCGATGTTGAAAAATTAAAAGCTCAATTAGAAAATTTAAAATCTAAGTTAACACTTCTAGGTCCTGCTGGTAACACAAGGAATGGCTACGATTCCGCCGAATATGAGTATCATGATGATCATAATGCCAGAACAAGGGCCCATTATATGAACCGTGAGGATTATGATGATGAAAGAAGTACAGAAGATGATTTCTACGACTATGAAAAACGAGATGATGATTTTGAATATACAGATCAGCAAGTTATGAGTGATGAAAAAAATGCTTATGATTACCATGATTCCCAGATTAACAACGATTACGATTTTTAACTGAAGAGGACAAATGCTGATAAAAGGCACGTAACTTAAGTCAGTCTGAATTATAAAAATAAAATTTTTTCGTAACATACTAATTGTAATCGGAAACTCAGCCTAATGCATAGATCTAAAGGTGAGTAATATAACTCATTTTCTGAAAAAGGACGAAAGTTTATAACCTTCATACTTAAACAGTTACCAATATTACTAGCTTCATTAGTATTTATATTGCATATAATCCTGAGAATTTTTATTTGAGAAACTAAACAAATTCAACAGTTTTAAATCCTCTTGCAAAAGTAAGTAATTTTTATTATCGGTTCTAAGTAAGATTATAAAAATTATATATATTTACGTACATTGCATTGTTTATTTTTGTCGTTAAAAATAGGTAATTATAAAAGCACTATTTACTGTGCAGTGAAATTTTAAAATACTGCATGTTTTTTTTTTTTTTTTTTTTTTTTTTTTTGTAGTTCTCCCCATTATTACATAGTCATAATCAAATAGTTTGGTACAATACATTAAAGTTTGCTTCAATGCTACCAAATATTATCTTAGCCAATGATTTCTTTCTGTTAAGTTTGAGTCATTTAAGTTCAGTTAAGAGGGATTTAGAAGGAGGGATTAGTCACGCATGATAATCTTGACCCTTCACAGTTCTCACTTATGAGCCTTACAGTTCGTTATGGCAAATTATAGCAAAATTAAGATTTTAAAGTTATTTACTCTCAGTTATTTAATTTTATCAATGTGTTAATTAACCTTAACATAATTTTTAATTAATTAACACTTCAAAAAAGTTTTACAGTAGCACGTTACAGAACATTCTTCGCTTAGAAGGAAAGATTTTACTTCTTCTGCTCATGTTAAATACTAGGGCAATATATTTTCCTATACATTAAATCCCTGAAAATATGAGATATAAAAAAAATAACCTTTATTTCTGTACGCACAGAGCAAAATGGATGGCAACATGAAGGAAATGATACGTTTGAGAAATTAATTGAATGTGCGATCATAACAATTGCAAAATATGCATTATGACCATGTCTTGTATTTTGCATTGCAATACATTTCACGTATGTCATAGATCGTGTGCACGTTTTACAATTACTCTTGAATCTTTATTTCTGTATATATATATATATATATATATATATATATATATATATATATATATATATATATATATATATATATATATATATATATATATATATATATATATATATATATATATATATATATATATATATATATATATATATATCTTTAAACTTTGGTTAGATGTTGTAGGGGAAGAGTGGGTACAGAGAGATATGAACATTCAATTATATTTTTTATTAGTAATAAACACAGAAATCAATTTCTTTCAAATGGCACAATAATTGCCAATAGGTACTATAAAAGTAGATTTAGAAAAAATTAAGAATTCATACGAGCCAAAAAATAAATAAAAACGAATTGCAATTTTGTCAAACTGTTCCTCCAGTAAGTGGGGACAGTGACATATTTTTTGAATCAGCAAATTTTGAAAGAATCGAAATTTACCTGAAAGAATATGAATGATTGTTGCCGTTCGGTTTGGGTATGAGTTTTTGCCTTTAGCTAAGTAAATCTAATGTCGTCTTGACACACAGACGTAACATCTACCGCGCATCTGTTCGGGATTGAGGTAGAACGATTTAGAAGATTCTGGATTGGTAAATAGGGTCGTTTCCAAAATTTTAAAACTTTTTTTTTGATATAGCACGCTTAAAAACATAGGACCTGACCATTTCGTAAATAATTTGACATAGTTTAAAATTTAAAAAATATATATATTTTAATCGTTGCGCAGATTCAATTTCATTTATTACGCTTCTGCACATGACATCACAAGTGATGAAATGCCATTCACTGATGCCATTGTGGAAGCGCAATATTTAATTCGCTTCTTACTCACATGTCCTGGCAACGATATGCTTGATAGCAAGCATATAGAGCAATATTTCATTCCCTTATGAATTATCATAACGTGGAAACGCGGTAGACAGCAAACGTAAGCATTTAGCTTGCCAGTGGATTACGTGCCAAAGAACATCACTTGTGACGTCATAAAGACCACGCCTTGTTTGAAAAATCGGACATTTAAAAAAAATTAATTAAAAATAAATGTTGAGAAAATTATTTAAAAGTATTTTCTAGGTCCATGTTACATTTTTGGTTCATTCTATCAACTTCAGTGACTAAAAGTAGTACTTTTGACTAATGGAAACAACCCCATTGGTTTAAAGTGTCATCTTGTGATGTAGCCTTTGATGAGAATGGAATGTTTTCACTATAGCCTTTATCTATCACTAGTACTGTCTGACCATCGATTACATGGAAAGTCTAATATCCGGTTTATAGGCGGAAATGGACCTATCTACTAGTTTATAGGGGTGTTAGTTGGCTTGTTACAGATTTGCACTTTTGCCACTCTACTATTTAGCCTTATTTTGTAAAAAGGAAACTTTGCTCCCAACAACATTTTTTTAATCTTAAGTATATTTGATATATATTCTCACGGCAAAAATTAACTGATTTATTTATTCATAACAAAGTTTTGAGCTTACCATTTTGCTTTTACATTCCTGAACGAAATGAAAATATTTTATTTTATTTTTGTTGTTTCCATGGTAACTATTTTTGTTTTCCCTTATTTTATTTTAGAGAATGCAATAAATGAATAAGGCACTACTGACATTACAAAACGAGTGCATCAAAATCCCATCGATATTTTCCCTTCTCCCCTGCTAGATTCATTCAGATGGAATAGTCTTTACTTGGCAGATTGCCAAATTACATACAATCCGCGGTCAAACAGTACGACAGCTCTTTTCATCTCTTTTTCAGAAAATCTTAAAAACAGCTTACACGACTTTTTTATTTTTTCTTATTTTTGACATGTTGAAATTTTAAAGTGTAGATAAAATATTATTACAATTAGCATATTACAGTGAAGCAACAAAACATTTAATTTAAATAGAATAAGTACAAAGTAGGAATAATTATGTTATATTCTTAAGCTATAACAGCTATAATTCCTTTTAAGTGCCCCCTTTTTTTTGGTACAGGGCTTTCAAACTACTCTTATTATTATTTGCATCAAAGTCTTGTTGCAATTAAATTTTGTTCAATACATGATTTCCCCACTTTTAATGTAAACTTACAGTGAGAGCAGTGAGGTACGAATTAACGGTGTCTCACTGTTCCTGCCTCACCGTTCCCACATTACAGTGTATAAAGTATATAAGCTCATAGATTGCAATTTTCAAGTAAAAAATTTAAAAAAAAAAAAAAAAACATAATTCTACTGCTAAAATTCAAGAAATTATACGCCTATGTGAGATTAATAACCCATGTCTCTAAAGCTTTTCTAACTGTGTATAAATAATGCAACACGCAATGTTCAATATTTTAGATGGGATCAAATTTACCCCAGAGTCAGACTAACGTAAGTGCAAAAATTGCAATTTTCCGTTTATTAGCGTACTGTATGCAGAACCCTATTTCACATCGAGCCACGTAAAAGTGAATCCAAAAAAAAAAAAAAAAAACTCCTTCGTAATTATTTACCAGTGTTATAAGAGCGTGCGTCCCATCCTTTGTATGCGCCAGGCAAACGTAAACGTTTTTCCTCTCTCCTGTAGGCTTAACAATGAATATGAGGTTTTTGAAATCTTGAAAAGCTGTTTGCTTCAATGCAAAATAAATAAGTAAAATAACATAATAATTTTGCATTGCTTACGTTTGTTATTTTTCCCCCTTGAATGGTTCTTGAGAAAAAGTCTAAAACCAATATTAATCCTTAAAAATTAATAAATAAATAACCATTAAATTTTTTGATTCGATTTAAAATAATAAGCTATAAATATTGTGCATAGTAATGCAATTCGGCATTGTGTACTAATTTATCTTTTCTTTCTTTCAGAATTGAAACCACACTTATCAAGAAACTAATTTTAAATATTTCGTCGTTAGCTTCAGTCTAGTCAACAAAGTACAAGATGGTCGTTGATAGATATCTCGTAAATTTATCGATTGCATTTTTGTTATTCTTGAACTTCATACTTGAATCCCGTGGCGGTTTGATGGACAAGAAGTGGATGATGATGAAATGGATGATGGACAAGCATCATGAAAGTAAAGGAATCACGATTGGTTTGAAACCGATAGCTATTCCGATTCCCTTACCAATTCCGATTCCTGTAATGAAAGGCGATTCAAAAGGTTCAAAGTGAGTGAAACTAAGTGGGCATTGGCAATATATGAGCATATTTATAAACTTTAATAGCTCTTGGAGCTTCTTATTTAATGACACTGCGCGCAAATAAATAAATAAATAAATAAATAAATAAATAAAAGGAAAAATCCTTTGAAATGTTTCTGACACCATTCTTGCTGATTCTTCTGTAAAATAATACGTACCCTAAATTCAATGGCATCACCAGTTTCCCCCGTTACGGCTCAATTTTTGGAAATGATTCAATCCATTTTTTTCAGAAATCGACAATAGCCATTATTCTTATTTGGAGGGGAAGGAAGCATTTTTTTACTATTCACATTTTTCGGAGGGGGTAGAGAGGTGAAAAATTCAAAAGCATGAACATTTGGAGCACGTTGGGAGTTTCATCGAGGCATTCCCTTTGTATTTATGCTTTTCAGTACATTGCTTATCAATTCTTGATATAGTGAAAAAAAAAAAAAAAAGAAGGCAGTGCATCCCCAAAAATTTAAACATGCAATAATACTACCGTATTACCCCGCATTATCGGCATGCCGGAAAAAGGCGAGATTGACCAGCATGCCGGGAAATTCGAATTTTCCGGCATGCTGGATAAATTGAGGTTAATTTTGCAACAAAACAAAAGTAAATTTCCCATTTCAGTTGCAATCAGAAAGCAAACCACTGTAAGGAAAACAAATTAATAAATCTCGAAAGTAACCTTCTTACAAAAAAAAAAAAAAAGTGTATTACATATAATATGTGCTTGTTATTTATGGTCATTATTAAATGATTTAGTTGTGTGACAGTAAAGTAATCAATTCAGAAGCAATCATCGTTACTGTGATTTGTTCACATTTTTTTAAAATAAATTATTATAGGTTCCTTTTAAAGAGGTAAGTTTTTTTTTTATTGAATAGGTATGGTAAATTCTTTAGCACTAGTTTAGGGGCGGTAACTTACTGCTTAAATGTCTACTTACTTAGTTTTGATTTAAATTTTATAAAATTATTCGTTATTAAAAAATATTTTTCTAGTTAAAATAACAAATAGCATTGTTAGTAAATATTTTTTTTTAAATTAAACTGTTTATTAACACTAATAAGATATAAATATAACACAGATTTTTTATAGTATTAATTTTTTTTCCTAACCTCGATTTTTCCGGCATGCCGGAAAAGACCAGGCAAGTGTTATTGAAAATCTGGTGACCCCCGAATTTTGCGACATGCCGGATAATGCGGGGTAATACGGTATATTATAAGCACACATAACTTAACTTTTAATCTTAACTATGCCTAATACTACAAGAAGGTTCTTCACTGAAGATCTGCGGTGCAACTCTGACTCTGCAAAATGTGATGAGTATAATTGAGTAAAATATTTTTTAAAACAATTTTTACGACGTGAACCATAGGAGAGAGTCCTATGCTCTGGTTTTATGTCGAAAAATAAGTGAAAAAATTGTGAAACACACCTATAGAGAAAACGAGCTGATGTGTGCATCACATGACTTCCTTTTACTCCAATTTAATGTCATTTCCCCTAATACTGGCAATTTTACTGTGATTCAATAGTTTACTCTCTAAATATCACGAACAGTGGCCAAATTGAAACAGATTAAAAACAAAATCGCCAAATTTGTCGCCAAGTTGGTGACAAAACTTGGCGACCAAAATGGCGATATGTCGCCAAGTGTTCGCCAAATTATAACACCACTTGAGTTTACATCGAAATTAACAATGATTTTCCCCCAAAAAGGAGCAAAAGACCCCTTTAGAAACACCCGAATGCAACCAAAAGGAAAGGTGCACAACTAGACTCCACTAGGAGTCTACGTACCAAATTTCAACTTTCTAGGACTTACCGTTCTTGAGTAATGCTACATACATACGCACATATGCACATCCGCACGTACGCACATACGCATAGACGCACATACATACATACATACGTACATACAGACGTCACGAGAAAACTCGTTGTAATTAACTCGGGAATCGTCAAAATGGATATTTCGCGTGTCTATACGTTCTTAGGCACTTATCCACGTGTGGTCGAGTCGCAAAAAAAAAAAAAAAATCAACATTCATTCGGGGGTGAGCAAAATGGAAATTAAGGACGATTTTTGGGTGAAATTTTTTTCGCGAATACAATACTTCCTTTTTTGTAAAAGGAATTAAAACGAGCTGATGTGTGCATCACATGACTTCCTTTTACTCCAATTTAATGTCATTTTCCCATTATTGGCAATTTTAATGTGATTCAATAGTTTACTCTCTAAATATCACCAACAGTGGCCCAACTGAAACCAGATTTAAAAACAAAAAATCGCTAAATTTGCCGCCAAGTTGGCGACAAAACTTGACTACCAAAAGGCTGGCGATATATCGCCAAGTGTTCGCCAAATTATAACACCCTTGAGTATCCATCGAAATTAACAATGATTTCCTCCCAAAAAGGGGCAAAAGACCCCTTTAGAAACACCCGAATGCAACCAAAAGGAGAAATGCACAACTAGACCCCACTAGGAGTCTACGTACCAAATTTCAACTTTCTAGAACATACCGTTCTTGAGTACATGCATACGCACATACGCACATATATACATACGTGCATACGGACGTCACGAGAAAAGTTGTTGTAATTAACTCGGGAAATGTCAAAAATGTTTCGGGTGTTTATACGTTCTCAGGCACTTACCCGCGCGTGGTCGGGTTGAAAAAAAAAACTCAACATTAATTCTGGGAAATTAAGACCTAATATTTGAGTAAAATTTTTTTCGCGAATACAATATTTCTTTTTTTGTAAAAGGAAGTAAAAAGGCACGTTACGGACTCTGCATAAATGTCAAAAATACCGTGAAATGACCCATTTGCAAAACTAGAGGGTCTTCAGTTTCTTTTTGATGTATTTAAGCTTTCTGATACTGCAAACTTTTTCAATACCCTCTTTTCTTTTTTTGAAATTTCGCACAAATTACGCAATTATTACTTTTTAAGTCCGCCTGTTATTGATTTACTAGCTGCATTGTCCGGCTTTGCACGGTCTACCTCGAAAATAAAAGTTATGTCAAGTGACGTATGTTCAACAATCAGGCTTAAATTAGAGAGAAAAAAAAATACTACAAATTTCCCGGCAAAATAATCATTCTTAAAGAAAGGAAATGGCAAATCAAAAGTTCCCTTAGAAATTAAACGCAATCCCCCATAAATACAACTAAAATCCTAAAAAAAAAGAAAAAAGATAAATTAAAAAAAAATCGAAAGGGGAAATTTTTACCTAAAAACAAAAAATTTCATTTAGTCACAGCCAAGGAAAAAAAAAGCGCCAACCTTTTGAACGCTAATTTAAAATGAGGTCGCGCAAACGATAATTTTCCGATTAAAATTTCTGTTCCATTAGGCTTAGCAGTGCTTTTTAATTTTTTCCCGGTGATTTTACAGCCTTTTTTTTTTTTGAAATTCGGAGGAAGTGAAGGAACCCAATGGGTGTTTTTCGCGTGCTTTCGAATGGATCCTGAATCAAAGAAATCGGATAAATATTTCGGGTAGAAAGAGCCATTTAATGCCATTTTCCGGCCATGAAATTAAAGTCGAACAGTTCGGTTCTTTTGTGGCGTTCGAAAACCCCTTACATTCTTTCTTGAGTCCCCAAGTACCTCCGTGCCAACTTTGGTCCAGATCCGAAGTAAACTGTGGATTAGTATAGGGAACATATAAACACACATGCATACATATATATATTCTTTGTTGCATTCATATAGTTTTCTTAATTTCTTACAATTGAATCATCTTATTTTTTAATTTTGCAAGAAATCGATGATTTATTTTTTGATTTATTACTATGAATTTTATTTGTTCATTTCCATCTATGTTTCGCAAGAACATCCTAGAATAAAAATAAGAACTGAAGTTATAACGTATAACTAATGCATCAATGAAATATTTTAGTCCCTGGGCGGAAGAGTCGAATGATATGTTTTGGAAAATGATGATGATGAAGATGAAAAAAATGAAGGGTCCAAAAAAAGCTGCAATGCCCGTGATGATGTGCTGTCCAGAAAAGAAAAAAATGAAGATGAAATGGCCTATGATGAAAATGAAAGCTCCAAAGGCTGAGCCAATGCAGTGCTGTCCTCAGATGATGACCATGATGAAAGGTGGTTGGAATAACGGTACGTATGTAATGTAATCTGTATCATGCAAACTGCACCTTACGAAAAAACTTATTTATGTAAACAGGGTAGCAAGACCCAATTAAAGCAAGGCTTAATTTCTAGTGAAGGAAGTGAAGAAGCCCTAGTCCAGAATTTATTTTAATGCATATATAAATAGTCAGAATCCTGAACAATATGTGAAAATTTACATATAAATGAAAAGAAGTGCGGAAGCTGAGCTCCCTAGCAAATTATAAATTTTAATATGCTTACACTACATATCCCCGGAGAAAAGTTTTAAATTTCTCAATTTGAGCGTTTGTTTTTGAACATATTCTTCGTCAAAATGTTTTCTTCAACACAGTTTGTTTCAAGCAAATCTTCCTTTGAACTCGGGATCTATATTTGTCCTAACTTTCCCCACAGGAGTTAATGTTAAAAGTTTCTTAATTGTTCACTTCAGCGTTCTTTTTTGAACATGACCTTCGTCAAGAGCTTTTTCCGTTCGATTAAAGGAAATCTGCCTCAAAGCACGGAATCTACATTTGTTAAAAATTTCCCCGTAGGTGCTAATATGAAAATTTTTTCACCTGTTCAAAATTTAACGAAAATTCGTGAGGTGTCCGTGTCAAGATGTTTCGATAAAAAGTTTGTTGGACTCGGAGCATTTCTTTAAACGTTCTCAGGGGCACAGACCAACAGACAGACAGACAGCCCGAACATTTACCATCTCATAATAAACTATTAAAACCTTTGTTTACTTTGTTAATAAATTTATTTCCGATTGTTTTAAAAATCGATATTTTTTAGGATAAATTAACTTCTTTCATGCCCTCCACCGTACTTTCACGGGAAAGTGGGCTAAAAAGTAATTGTACTTAGTGATTTTTTTAAAGTTTAAAACTATTTCTTTGCATTACATATGCGTGCATAAAAAAATTCTGTTAAATTTGAAAATAAGTATTTGGGTGATTTTCAAAACGATTGACATTTTGATGCCCTGACTTTTTCCGTTCATTTTAATGTTGATAAAATTATTATTATTACTATTATTATTATTTATTTATTTATTTTATTTATTTATTTATTTTTATTATTATTTTTTGGCATTTCATAAGCATGTAGTGAGGCATTGTTTTACATTAAATTCATTGCATTCAGTGCCTTTTTTTCATGATTATAAATTAACAATCCTTTTCTATCTATTTAGTTAGCTAGTAATGGAAATTTCCTTGTCCTGGCTAGAAAGTTAACATAAACTTTAACTTTTTTATGCGCTTTCAAGCAGCTTTTTTATTTTTTGTGTATTAAAGAAAGAAGTAATATTTATTAGTTAAACACAACTGAAATTGATTTTACTGAACTGCCCATTTAACATTTTAAAATTTCAATGCAGTTTGTGTCCTTAAGTGCAACTCATGAGTTACCCCAGGGAATTAAATATTCTTTATGTGCAAAATATTTCTTTATCGTGGTTAGCAACAAGTGTTAGGGAAGCCATATTTGTTTCTTCTTAAAATGTGTAAGTCTAAGAATGGATATATTTATTCCTTATATGTTGTATATTGAAATGTACAATTCAACGTGAAGAGTATTTTTATCATCTCTCATTAGTGTTACCCATTTATTTTGTAATATTTTTTAAGTATAGAAATATATTATACAATTAGGCAGGAATGTGTTTTTTGTTAATGAAAAGAGACCTAATTAAATTTTAAAAAACACCGATAGAATTTATTCCAGAGAAGAATTCTTCTATAAGTCTCATGAGTGTTACCGCTCATGAGTGTTAATTGGAACAAGTAACATTCATGAGAAGGAAGTAACACTCATGATAAAAGAATCCCCAAATAATGGTTAGATCCGTAGTTATAGATATTGTATTACCTTTAACTTATAGCTTAATCAAAGAGATAAATTTTTGCATATTTATATAATAAAATTCACATTTATTAAAAATTAAGGAGTGAGCACTTACTCAAAGCTAATGTTTGCACAAATGAGATTCATGTGCGTTGTATAGAATAAACTTTAATTCTTAAGGTTCCTGTTTGTTGGTTGTTGTTTTTGAAAAAGGTATTCAAAAAACTACACATTTTAGAGGAAGTACTGCCGAAAATCTGCAAAAAATTATTTCATGAGTACATCTCTCATGAGTGTTACCCTAGCTTACGACTGTTAGTATAGCTAAATTCAGCATTTCTATTAATAAACTTTTTCTTTAATCTTTAAAAATTGGTTTTAATTTTGAAATTGTTTAGCTATTTATGGTAATTGCAATGAAAACATTTAATGCGTTATTTAATATGTTTTTATAGTAAACATTACCCCTTATTTATGAAACAAAGTAACACTCATGAGAAAAACAGCTCTCCAAATGCTTAAAATTTCTTAAATGAATAAATATTCAGACCTTTTTGACTTATTACTGAGTATTTAGGATAGTTCAATCAGGATTTGTTAGATTATTTATTTTTAGCAAAGGAATTACAGAATGTTTTATAAAGGTAACACTCGTGAGAAAAACGGAGACTTGTCAAGACGTTTTTTGGAATTTCTAAAATATAAGCAAATTAACTCACAAATAAGCACCTGGTTAGAAAGCTATAAATTGCAAGTAATATATACCTAGGAAAGTTTTAATGTTTAGAACAATAAACATTTTCAAATTGTGTCAAACGTAATGTGTCAATGCATTTGAAAATCACCCTAAAGTAATAGTTGAAAATTTTTCGCAGGTTGCATGATGACGAAAGGTGGCTGGTCACCAGAAGAAGAAATGACGTGTTGCAAACCCAGTGATGGCTGGGATGAAGAAGAAGAAGAAGAAGAGTGGCCCGAATACTATGACGAAGACGAAGAAGAGGAAGAGGAAGAAGCTGGATGGGATACAAGAGTTGCTGCTGATTATAAGCCCTTCGATGATTCCGTGGAAGCTTCCAGAAGTCGACGAGGAGACGACTATTATGACGACCTTCATGTCAGTGAAACCAGGCAGCGAAATTCTTGGGTGAGTGGGCGTGGCTTGGTGCCTCGTAGAAAGCGATACTTCCATTATCATGCTCATCATCAGGATAGTTATGAGTACGAGTATGATTTTTGAGTATTATGACGTCAGAAACATGAAAATGAGAGAATATGGCGAAACTAGAGAATTCAAAGAGCTTATGTATCTTACTGTTTTAAACCAAAGACTTCCGCTGATTATATTCTCATGATAAATCCTAACACGTTTTCTGTTTTACATTGATTGAGAAACATTGATTTTGTTTTCAAAGTAGAAAAATTATTGATTGTGGACAGTTTTGTACTTTCTAGAATCAATAATCTTTTATACATTTTGTTCGTTTAAGAAAGTGAGACTTTTATTTTGCATTTTGAACGGCAACAAAGACCTCGATGAACTTAACAGGATTTTTTTTAGTAGAAGAATACTTGCATTAAAGTTATAAAATTAAATTTCATTCAACGTGGATAACGTATAAAATATTTTTCATTTCATGTGATATTTTTCACTTCATAAAATAAAAAGCGATGCTTAATGTTCACCACATTCCTCTAAGGTCCTCCGGGCCTACCACTATTTGTGGTTTAACCGGTTGGATGGAGCCATGAAGACAGCTCTCATTTTTTGATCCAGACCAGGAATCGAGAAATCTCTTGTCCAGCACCCCCAGAGGTATTGATTCACTAGAAGAACTTTGCGACATTTTTCATTAAATAAGTGCAAAATAGAAATGGTCGCTCACAATGACTCTAAACCTACGACTTCATCCTCCTCGAAAAGCAACCGAATGTAACCCGTCACTTGTATTATTATTTCGAAAATGTTGCAGGGATTGTGAACGTAATACTGCTTATGTATTTCCGCTGCAACAATCACGTTCTCCAAATCTCTCTGACTTTAATCTTTAGGAGGGGGGGGGGGACGACTCACGATCACATCTTCATTTCAGCGCTCAGTATACCCCCTAAAATCAAGTATAATATTTGAACAGTGGTGGTCCGAAAATTCTACTATTGGGTCACTCCGCGAAAATGTCAACCTGCAGGCCAAAATTTCAGACTCAATCAATATTTATGTGTTACACATAATTTTAGAGATAACATTTTTAATTTTCGAATCTCGTAAAAGGTTTTTCAAGATGGATGCCGTACGTAGAATAATTACTGCTTGAAGATCTTTAACAGCAATATGTACATTTTAACTATAAAGCATTCAAAAAACGCTACCTATAATTTTTTAAGCATAAATTTGATGTAAATAGTTTTTTTTAGTTGTTGCTTACATTTTGAGATTTCAGTTTCTTTAATTTCTATTATTGAATTTTATTTTTTTTTCTCGTTGAGCCTAATTTGAACTCTGTGTTAAACGGCCTGTTATGTTCGTGACAAAACGTCGTATTTTCCCTTCCACACATTTTATAGGACTATAAAAAGGAAAATTTTACTTTATTCTCTTCCCAAGAGCTTCCTAGAATGTATTTAAAATGTTGAATTTTTATTAAATTATTTACACAATTAGCTATCAGCGTGACGAACGTAACATATTGATTGTGGCGAATGTAAGCCAATGTTGAAACAAACACTGCATCTTTCGAACGTTTAGTTCAATAAAAAATAAATAAAATGCATATTTTGAATTTTTTTTTTTTTTGCAACGTTACTGTATAATATTTAGTAATTTTTGCAACAACTAACTCGATTTTCAACACATATTTGTGGAATTTTCTTGGGTTGCATTTTATGGAAAAATCGGCAGCTCAAAAAAAGAGAGAGAGAAAGTTAATGCAGAGCAAGAATAGTAAGTAAACAACGAGAAAATTATAAGATAAAAAGCAGCAGAGAGTGTGCAAATATTATAGGGAAAAAAACCACACACACACACACACACAACGATACAAAAAAAAAAAAAAAAAAAATCAAGAAAATTGAGCAATCAAAAATGAGAAGTAGGAGAGTAGCTAGTAGAGAAGCTAGTAAGCTAGCTTTGTATAGAGATGTAAATCAATGCAACTTCGTCTTTCTCAACATGCTAAGTTTACGGAAAGATTCATTGTATATTTACATATAATGTATGGTGAATTTTCTCGCCAATTGGCTTAGTTACGGTTTCACGTAATGATAATTTCGTAATTCACTCGTTCATCTTATGAGAATTTTGTTCTTAAAATTGGAATAGAAAAAGAACCACATCGAATTTTCGAAAAATCGCCTCGAGATGCACACCTCTATGCTACAAACTAACTTTGTGCCAAATTTCATGAAAATCGGCCGAACAGTCTAGGCGCTATGCGCGTCACAGAGATCCTGAAAGACAGAGATCCGGACAGACTTTCAGCTTTATTATTAGTAAAGATAAAGACTAAACAGCCATTTCACCCGTACGTTTTCTCTCACGCCAAACTGTTGCTTCTTCTGCGTCTGACTTAGGCATATTCACAACATGATTGTATATTTAATAACCGCCTCCTTTTTGAAGTCGGTTAATGAAGAAAATAGATTATAAACAGTGAGAAAACTAAAAATTACTTGTAATCCGCCTTTTAGCTGTTGCCAAAAACAATAAAAAATAATAGTAATAATAAAGTTAATTTTGATAATAAAAGTTAATAAACTAAATTCAAGGCTAAACCTTACCAATGTGGATTACGCTCTTGAACTTGAATCAAAGAAAGCCTCGAAAACCTGCATTATTTGAAACGTTTAAAATCCACAAATATATAAGTGACTAAATCCACAAATATATGCTTACTTAAGCTTTGAAATTAATTGTTAATTTTATCAACAAAATTAAATTTAAACACTATCAATTTTCATTTTGTCTGGAAATAGTTAGAAAACAACCACGTCACTTCCGTCACACAAAAATGTTGGGAATCAGAAAAGCAAAGCTCTCGCATAAAAAGTTGCACTTCAAAACAGAGGATAAAAAATTAAATTTTGCACAAAGCCAATAAAAAAGCATTCATTAAATACATGTTGAAACTAGTATGTTGTGGCCATCACGAAACTTTTTTCTATATTTTTCTTTTTTTTTCTGATCCCTCCCCATGCTTGACGAGGAAGCAATATTCCCAACAAAAACAAAATTACACATGCAAAAACTTGACGACTATCCCAATGTCTGAATTATTGCAAAAGCAAAGCAAAGAGCGAAAATTGAAAGTTATTTTAAAAGCCTTGCTTGAATTAATTACAAATATTTTATTTGTTAACAAACATAAGATGGCAACAGTTAAAAATTTTAAATCATTGAGATAATATTTCCGATCATTTCCATACAATTAAAATCACGAGAAATACGCAGACGACAATCTATTACGATTTATCTTTCTTATTGTTGCATTAATAAAAATATTTTTATTCGCAAAAAAAAAAAAAAAAAAAAATCAACACCTCTTGGAGCGATTGGCGTCAAAATTGAACCAAAGCCTGTTTACATAATGGATTCACATTTATTCCAAATTTCAACCAGAACGTAGCATTACTTCTTGAGATAGGGCACTCAAAATGGAAAAAAAAGAACGGGTGATTGCGCTACCCCCTTTTTAGCTGTTGACACAAAAATAAAATCAGTTCTTATACCTACTAAGGGCTACTTGCCGATAAATTTTTCTTTCATTCCGTTCATTATTTCTTGAGATACAGCAGTCACAATTGACGACAAAAAACGTTCTATAGCTCAACCCCCGTTTGAGTTATTGACACCAAAATTGAATCAGCACCTGTTCCTGTTAATACCAACATATGGACTAAATTTTGTTTGATTCCGCCAGTTACTTCCTGAGGTATAGCAAGCACGCGTAACTCGAAAAAACGTCCCATTGCTCCACCCCCCTTGGAGGAATTCGCGCCAAAAACTAATGGGCACAAGTTCACATAGGGGCACATATGTGTACTAAATTTCGTTCGATTTCATGCGGTAGTTTTTGTTGTAGAGCGGCCACAAAAAACTGGTCACACACAGACGTGACACACATACATACACACACACATACATACATACACACACACACACACAGACAGACAGACATTTTCCAAAAATGGTCGAAATGGGCTCAGCACACCTCAAAACGTTCGAATCCGTCAAAATTCGAAATTCGAAAATTTGCACGAATCCAATACTTTCTTCTATATATTAGATATAGAAGAAAGTAAAAATTGTTGATATAAGTGTTACTTTTAAGACAAAGTATCAGTGCTTACTTACTAATTAATATTTAGAAACGTAACGATCTAAGAAACTACACCAGTCATCATCGGGACGAACGTAACTTCCGAGTTACGCTTTTCAATGTTACGTCCGTCACACGTCGTATTTTGAATATACCTAAACTTTAGAAAAATTGAGAGCTGAATTTCATGTTTCAAATCCAAGGTTGCAAAAATGTTACGTTCGTCACACTATAGAAATTTAGTTTCAAAAACCAATATATGTGATTTACACTGTGTTTTATTGCATGAATACTGCACATAAATTTATTCTTTCACAAAATTCCACAAAACCACAGGTAAATGATAATTAGACGTTTTAAACTCATGACATACAACAAAACAGAGTCTCTGAATGTTACGTTAGTCACTATGGAATGACCCTATTCATTTAAGAGTGCCCGGAAGAGGAAAAAGAAAATTTTTAATTTTTTTCTTTCTTTTTTTAATTTATGAAAATGTATGAAGCTTGGGCACACAGGGGAATTTATTAAAATAAAGAAAAATGTTTGAAGTTTCAGAAGAAATCTAATTAGCGGCATTAATTAAAAGATGTTATTTAAATCAGTTTTTATCACACCAAATTTGACTTGATCATAATTATGTGAGATTCCTAATTTCGTGATCGTTGAATATTTTTATCATGTTGTCTAAATTATTGAGACAGTACTGAAACAAGAAAATCTTAAGACTTAACTCTAATGAGTTATTTCCAAAGAGACAAGTATTTTAAGAGAAGCATCATTTAACTTGTGGAAAAATTGCAAGAAAGTAAAAAAAAAAAAAAAAAAAAAACCTCCATCCATAAGTTGTAGAGTTTTTTAAGTTTATAGTATGAATAGAAAAAAAATTCTCGAGTACTTTCAATACAGAATGAAACTGAATGGGCGATTCTGGTTTTTGAAATTTCTGAAAAATTTTATTGCATACAAAATTTATCTTGATGTGACACTTCATCTTATGGTCTTCGAAGATATTTCTTTAATTTGAGCCTTTTGTGAAGGTTACCTTCAAGTAATCTGTATTTTGTAAAATATGCCAATGTGCTTTGATGTTTAGTTTTTCATATTTTTCACTGTACATATGCATATAAAATTTGCCAAAACTATACGTACAATAAAATAAGTTTCGTAATTGCGTGTTAGTTTTCGTTTTTTAGTTGCAATGACTTTTCCTATTTTATCAAGCAATTACTTGTTCATTATTGATTAATGTATATCAAACACCCTGCTGCTTCATAAGCTGTATTCGAGAAGGTTTGTTCAAAGCAAATCTTCTTGTTCAATCAAGATTTAGATGAAATTTAACTTTCAGCATGTGATTTTTTTTTTCTTCTTTGAACTGTTTCAAATTGAGCGAAAAGTATTTCGATTC
Source organism: Uloborus diversus (assembly GCF_026930045.1). Lineage (NCBI taxonomy): Eukaryota > Metazoa > Arthropoda > Arachnida > Araneae > Uloboridae > Uloborus > Uloborus diversus. Next base: position 186,187,659 of record NC_072731.1, on the reverse strand, counting down.
AAAAATTGAAACATGGGGATAAAGTATAAATGAACATCCACCATTCAGCCCCTGGGATCCATTTGAATTTTGACGACTTGAATTCAAATTATGTTTTTCGATAATTATGGCGAATTTGCACGCGTACACTTATCATAGAGATTTCCTTTACATAGTATATCGTTACTGTATTTTTATTTCTTATAAATTTTACAAGCTGCGTTGCCCGGTTTCGCCCGGTCTACATTGAAAATAAAAATTGTGTCAAGTGACGTATAATCAAAAATCAGGCTTAGATAGAAAAAAAAAACCATCATGCAAAATTTCCTTTTCCTGACGATAGATATTAAATACTTTTAAGAAATTAAAATGAGAAAGATGGATTTAAAAAGCGTAACCATGGAAACACAAAATAAAATAAGTTTAAGAAATGAAAATGAGAAAGATGGAAAGAAACAATGGATTCAAGAAGCGTAACCGTAGAGATGCGAAAATTAAGTGGTTAACATCTTGAATGGAGATGAGATTTTACGAACTTGATTTAAAAAGGCTTGTAACTTCTTTTTTTCCTTTCGAGATAGAAGCTTAGTTTTTTCGACCATAAGTCGAGATTAGAAGAGTAAAATTTCCAGAAATTTTGAAGTGGTGAAAAAAAAAACCGGTTTTTTTTTCAAGTTTTTTTCGGGAAAAATTGGAAAATTTGATTTTTTATTAATAAAATCGAGTTTTTCAATAGCTATGTTTTTCTTGCAACATGTTAAGGGTTATGCATTAAAAAACATATGCAATCCAGATATCCTTCTTCTGCTTGACAGAAATACTCATAAAGATAAGTTTATACAGTGTTGGTAAGCAGAGCTGGTTTACACTTTCAGGCGCAAGTCGGCACGCGGGTAGCCGTTGTTTAAATTATATGAAACTTTTTTTGAGAAATCACATTGCTTTTTGTTCTCACTTGATGGTTTTGATGTTCCTATGATTTTATTCCCCCCCCCCCCCGCCTGCACCTTCCCGGCACTTCCCGATGCTGCTTCTGTAGCAAAAACTGTCTCCAGGTTGCTTCCATATCCTACACACACACACGCATACATACACGCACCTACACATACAAACACCTACACACGCACACGCATACATTCACACACCTGCACACACCCGCATACACACTCATGCATGCACACAGACACAAACACACTCTCATGCATGCACACAGGCGCAAACACACACGCATACATACACACACACACATGCATGCACACAGACACAAACACACACTCATGCATGCACAGGCACAAACACACGCGTACATACACATACCTATAAACACACATATCCACACACTCATGGCGCAGTATAGCCCTCAAGAGGGCTCTTGCGCCATTAAAATCAAATAAACCAACCGCACTCATGCCTGCACACAGATACACCCGCCTACGTACACATACACACACACACACACACTCGTGATTGCGAAAAATATAATTTGAATTTAAAAAGACAAAATTTAAATTAATTATTTTATTTTCCAATTGTTTTAACCTAAAAGGAAAAATTAATGAGGGAGTGCGACTTGAAAAACCAATTTTCGTATTTTTTTTTTGGGGGGGGGGACATTTTACTCTTTTTCACGATATACACTGGTGGATAATTGCTAAGGACAGATTCCAATGGGCTAATCTAGTGCGTAAAAAAGTAAGGGTCAAATTCGATGCCAAGTGAAATAAACTAATGCCAGAACTCTGGAACATTGAAATAACGATAATTTATTATGCTGTGAAATCCAGAAGGCGTTGAAAAGTGTTGAAAGGACTAAACGGTCATTTTGGGCTGAATACGCAAAAGTGAATAAATGTCATTACCGCCCCCAGGCGTTCCGGCGTAAGATGCCAATATGGGATGTGGCTACCGCGGAGAGCGATGCAAGCTTCCACATGCCAAGTGATGCTTTACACAACATTATCCAGCAGCTATTGGCGTAATTTATACCATTCTTCTGTCAGTCACGGATAAGGTGTCCTTGCTTATTGGAGGGCGTTGTTGACCAGCAAGATTGCTCCCCAAAGCATCTCAAACATTTTCAACACGATTCAGATCTATAGAACGTGCTGGCCATCCGATGGGTTGAATATTTTGAGTGAACTAGACACTCCTAGACGGCGAATGTTAATGACATGTTACGTTGCCATCCTTGAAAACGAATTTATCGCCCATAGCACCACAGAACACGTGAACATGAGGAAGTAGAACAACATTAATGTACATAATACCAGATTATTAATGTTAACTTAGCTTAGGGCGCTGTTTACTTTGGGGTGCCATCCCCCAAAGTAAACAACGCCCTACCCCCTTCAATTATGAAAACTTCAAGAAAAATACCCCTAAAACATCTCCCCCATCTCCTTTAAAATTTCAAGGGCACAGTTATTTATAACTATAGCCGTTGAAAGGCTATCATTATTATGAGACTATGATTCCACCTCCCCCCCCTTCGGTGGGCACTCTCGAAAAATTACACAGGAATTCAACTTGAAAAACGTTAATTAAAGAATGAATTATATAACATCATGAATACTGTATGTTGTACATCTAAAAAATGTCTTCAATATCTAAGCAGCCCTTTTTTGTTTTAGAATTTGGCTACTTTTCCATTTTCAGCTTTTTCTGCTGCTAATGATTCTTGTGTGTGTGTGGGGGGGGGGCTTTGATAGTTCATCATTTTAGGCTTTTGAAAAATTATTTTAAAAAGCATTAATTGATGACAAAGTAACCTTTTTCGAAAAACTTTCCATAGAATGACCATTTTAGCAACTTTCTTCAATACTTAAAACCTCATATATGTTACATTTAGATCAACATTTTGCTGCGTATGTTGTTTTAGGCATTCAGTGTGACAGTTTTGTGACATTGGGGAAGGGGTGGGGATAACAAGAAGTGTAACATCACGCGTTGTTTATAACAATATGCTCATGTTGAACAGCGTTACATGTAACAAGGGGGGGGGGGGATTTGTTTAAAATTTTGTAGCATTCTTTATGGACAGCCCCTTAATTCAATTTATGTTACAGTTTCAGAGTTCCTGAAAGCTTATTAACAGAAAATCCAAGGAGTTCAAAAAATATATAATTCAAGACATTTTGCCCTTTTTAAGCATAACAAACAAGCATAGAGCATTTGGCAAAAACAAGTTGTGTATCCACTGCTCAAAAGTAATCTTTCGCAAGCCAAGAAATTATAAATACAGTTAACTCAACCACAATTTGTGCATAAATATCATAAAACTTAAAGACAACACTGGAAGGAAGAAAAAAAACATTTTTTTTTTTAAATTTACGCACAGAACCAGCTTGTTCGAATAATATTGCAGTGGCGTAGTTGGGAGGAAATGTGTTTGAGTATCGAACCCACGAACTCCGGCGTTCAAAGCTAATTTTCTACCTCAGAGCTACGGAAGCCCATCAAGGAATGTTTTTTGATCAAAATAACACATGCTAGCGTATGAAACAATTTAATCGAAACCGAAAATATAAGATTATTTCAGTTAAAAGCCTGTTTCAATAAACTTGTTTACATATTAACTGAATATCAACACCAAGTTACGTTGATTCTGATAGCAACAAGTATATTTGCAGAAATTTTTGACTTATGTATATTGCCAGTTTGGAAAATCCATTTCGAATAAATGCGTGTACAAGGTTGAAAAAATAAAGAAATAAAAAGTTGCAAGTTAACCGTTTCAAATATATGCTGAAATAACAAATTACAGACAAAGATATTAGAAAGGAAACTGACAATTGTTTGTGTAATGGAGGAAAAGTTAAGTGAACTTAACTGCATGAACTCAAATGCATGAAATGTAAATTTGTTTATCTCAGAAAAGTACTTACTTCCGAACTGTGAAATGTATTCCATGAAGCGCCCAATTTTTTTCTTCGCATGCAGGTTGTTCGGAAGTTGAAATCGCTGACTCACTTTCACTCAGCAGACAGTTACAAGACTTAATTATATATATTTTTAATTGCCTCTACATTCCGGTAAGAGGAAAGGATGAGATAAATCCAACAGTATTGTACTGAAAAATGTGCATTCGAAGTTACATATTTCCTATTTTATCTATTTCAACCAGAGCAAGTAACACTACTGTTTACTGGTAAACTGCACTGCATTCAAAGTTTCGCACCAAGTTCATAGATCGACGACTGGTGGCGTAACTAAGCGAGGGGGAGGGGAGTTTTCTGGCCTGTTATCAAGTAGGCCACGATCCTACCCAGGGGCGGACTGGCCAGATCGGCTAGTCGGGGATCCCCGACTGGGTCAACCGCCGAGTGGGCCATTTCAAGCAATTTTTTTATTGAATTTAATACAGGTACATTCAAATTCACACCTAACATTTTTTAAAGTGTCATAATAATGATTTAAAAAAAACATGTAATTCGTTTACTCTCTGAAAAAAGAGTTTGGAAACAGTTTTTTCCCCATCCTAAGCATCAGGTACCAAAGTAAATAGCCGAAATTCACACGTACGTACGAATGCTTTCCTCTCTTACCAACTTTCTCTCTAGTTTTTAGAGCTCTGGAGTCCATGGCTACCACATTGAGGAAACGTAAGAAAGGTCAGAGAAATTGGGGTCCGACGCGGTCTGAAAACAGACGCGGGATGAAAAACGTTACATTAAACTTATATGTTTGTGCGTCTATTAACAAAAACTGAAGGGACCTGCACCATTATACGAAACGGCCCCGGCCCTGCTATAAATGCATGGGCCATGCTTTGGGGTGTTGATACATGAGCAGGTGCATGCACGGGGGGGGGGGGGTAGGGACATCTGTTGACCTGGTTCCGAGACTAAAGGAGGTCCGAGATTTTTTAAATGAAGGGTGAAATATATGTCGGGATGTAGGGGTAAACAAGATAGAGGGTACCCCGTAAAAGTCATTTGTGATGGCCCCAAAATTTCTGTGCACGTCCCTGGTATTCACTGGTTGGGACAGATTCAACTAATTGCTGTCAGTTGGCAAGATATTTTATTTCTCTATTGTAAATTATCGCTATACGAGTATTTTTATCTCAGAATCTCACACGGGAAAGCAAGTCTGGACTACGATAAACTGAATCTGAAATAGGACAAAATTTTGACTTAGAAGAGAGAGCTTCTGAATATAGGCGGATTTAGAACTGAATCCGGGGGGGGGGGTAAGTTTTGTTTTTTGAGCAACATTAGTTGTAATCAGGGCCAGATTTATACTTTACGGAGTACCTAAGGTATTTCAGGTATGAGGTCCCTTTGTAGTCCTAAAATCACCAACGAAAGTCTTAAGTCTACAATTGAGGACTTCGAACCAATTTAGTCCAAACTTATTTTTTTAAGTTCATTTTTGCGTGTGAAGAATACAGAAGTTCCAGTTGGTTCAACAACGGGACACAAATGTAAGATCAGAGCTCAGATTTCTAATAAATAATGTGGGAAAGATATTAGCCTTTTTACCGGACATTGATGTTATTTGTTGGTCTTACCAAAAATAAGTGGGTCTGGACGAACCTGGTTCTTGCATCAAGGCCCTGAATAGTATTTTTAAGATTTAAATATCAAAAAACTGCCAGACAAAGTTTCCGAGCTTTCGCCATTCCTTAAAATCACTAAAGATAGCTTAAAATTTCACTTTTTGAAAAAACTTTCGTGGGTGAGCTCCAATTTTTAATCTGCACTATAGCCTAAAATTGATTTCAGTTTCAGACAAAAATGCCCAGAGGGAACTAATATTCCCCTCAGACCCAAAAAAAGGGGCAGTGCGCTTTCAGATAAAAGAATACTTTTTAAGAGAACTTTTGTAAAACCTAAAAGGTGCTTCTTTTACTTTTTGGTTTTCTAGGTACATGCAAAGTTCAAGCGTTTTCGATAATAATTATTTTAGAGATCATTACGAACGTGCAAAATAATGACTTGTAGGCGACGGGATATACAAAACAAGCTGACGGGCGTATAGTCTTACTGCATTAACATCTGGCTACAGTTTTTGAGATATTTGCTTGCTAGTAGCAGCAGGAAGCTGCTTTGCTACCTCATTTGCTGTGTTGCGCTGGTTCATTTTCGTTGCTAGCACTAAGTACCAATCTTTCGCTGACGTCGTACTGTGTACACGACCTCCCTCGTGACATTTGCAACGCATTCCATTTGTTTGAAATGTTTTTCAAACTCGAGAAACAACCCTGTGGTGACTGACGTCGAACTCCTTGGCGGCATCTAAATTTTTCTGTCCTTCTTCGATGTTGCCAACCACACGGCCACCCATAAAATAATCTGAGAGATGTCGGGAAAATATACCGAAAATTGCAAGTTCGTCATGTGATTCTTTCCCGTTACTTTGCTTTTAAACAACAATGGTCATCACGTGCCCAATCCATTATATTGCTTATCAGCGCTATCACGTGACCAGCAACGTCGTGAGTTAAAAGTTTGCATACTCACATCACAACACGTCTTTTGTGTCCCGAACATATGTTAATTTCCGCATTCCATTGCCTTCCATTTTGTGGTTGCTAACGCTGCTATTACCATCCGTCCTTAGCAATTGTCCACCAGTGCAAATAATTTCATATTAAATTTATTTATAATATAATAATGTACATATAAATACATATTTTATAATATTAATATGTGCAAATAATTTTTCACCCCCATATTCGGAAATTTATGTGAAAATTGGGCCTGGGTAGTTCTCGAGTTTCACGCGTTCACACACACGCTTTTTGGAGACTTCATTTTGTACTAATGTAGAGAAATGATAAGAAGTAGTTATCTGAAAAATTTTGCATTTAGATGAAGTTTTGCTATTTAAGTTCTAGTATATAGTGTTTTCCTTGAAAAAATGTGATTTTACATGGAAAAAAATCACCTTTTTTAATGTAAAATATGCTATAGTTAAGCTTGAACAAAATAAAAAAATGAACGCAAAACGGAGATGATTTTCACCCATGACAACGAAAATCAGTCTCTCTGAATACACATTAAAACCAACGAGCTAGTATTATTCTCGTCGCCATGGTAATCTAAAAAATCAAAGGAACATCAACTACGGTCAAGTGTAGATAATAAGCAATTCGTGATTGCTCAAAAAAATGTAAAAAATGGTGGGAGGAAATGATGGAAGGGGAGGGGGAGGGGTATCAAAATCAGAGAGACGAAGAAAGTTCCTCATCTGAAACTAAAGCTTTTTTTTTCCCAGTGTTTGTCGAATTACTGTTTAATTTTTCATTTTGAAAGCTATATTTTTTCAAGGCACATAGGTCTTCTTTCCAGATTTTTTTTCTTTTAACCTTTACGCGAAAGTAGGCTAACAACTTACTATTTGTCTGACGGTAAATAATGAGGTCTAAATGTTCTACAATTTGAAAATATATAAAATGTATTTTGGCACAGCGTTTGTTCTTTAGGTTTCAGTTAAAAAGGAATTTTCGAGTAAATTAAAGCAAATATCTTAGCCTTTTAAGAAATATTAACATGCATTTTAAGAAAATTTACATTTAAGCGATTACTAATTATTAAAATTTAAGAATGCGTGCTGAATTCTGCATGAATTGTGTTGTTGTCGCACTTGGTTAATTGAAATTAAGACATCTAATAATAGGTAAGTTAAGCTGACATACCTTTTGGATTCGGGACACGGTAAGTTCTTCAACTGCAAACTAAGTGGCCAACACATGAAAAGGAAATTCAATTCAGTACGGATAAAATTCACAGACAAACATTAAAAAAAAATTAAAAATATTTACAGGAGTTTTCTAATAATTTACATGACCGCGATCTCCCTTCCTACATCATTTTACGCATCGTTCTGTCAAAATCTTTAGAACGTCGGAAAAGAATTAATTTCTTTAATTCGTTGCCAAATGATGAAATACTAATTACGATCCTGACGCCCGCCGCCTACGGTAAGGATGAGCGATCTCTTAACGCTGATTTTATTTATAGTTCTCTTCAAATTGCAACATGCGTTTAAATGCTGAATCAATACAACTGTTTGATGTGAATGAATCATCTACGTAGTGGAAGAATGAGGAAGGCAATTTTAAAGTCCTTATCCGCTCTGAAAAGTATTTAAAAGTAATAAGTCGACGTTATAATTATAAATGATATTGGATAAGTGTCATGTTCCCAGACATAGCCGTTAAATTAATGCTGAAAAAACCTAATAACGCAATAAAAAAGGATTAATTGAATATTTTTATTTAAATGTTTTGAATTTGGATTTTTAAATACTACTTTTCATAACACACACATTGCAAGATAGAACCTTAAAAAATGGTTTCCCTTTTTAAGTGCTCCAAAAACTTTTTTTTTTTTTTTTTTTTTTACAAATGAAAATATCATGGTTTATTTTAAAGACTTGAAACCTTTCCCCTTAATTTTACGATTTTTTTAAATTTAAATTTGCCGTTTCTGCGATAAGTGAAAATCCGAGGAAAGCATTTTAGTACGAAAATTCCTCACTAGATAGCAGCACCAATGAAACATTTAAAGGTGAAAAAATATTCGCCATGTTTTGAAAAAGTGCTCTTGGAATTTTTTGAACATATTTTTTGGCAAGTACATATAACAGAGTTCTATCAAGCGTATTTCTGAACCTGACCGAAGATTGACAAAACTGCGTTTTTGAGACTACAGTTTGGAAAAATTATCGGCAAAGGGGGGGGGGAGGACATGCCACTTTCTGGAACCATAAGGAGCACCCTTGCGATTTACAGGGGGAAAAGAGGCACAAAAAGAATATCAATAATTGACTTCGTAAGGTTTTTTTCAAAAATGCTCAAACAGCAAAATGACACGGAAAAACAAAAACAACAAGAGGGGTTTTGAACATTTGTTGAGCTCTTTGAGTTTATTAGTAGAAAATATCTTGTGTGTAAAAGAAAGCAGGCGCTCCCATCTCGCCAAAGAGCAAAGGGGCACCTCCGAGTGTCACGAAGACCCTCCAAGAGACCCTCTTCTTTTGTTACGAATTGAAATTTCTTGTTGGTTTTATTGAACCTTATCTGAAAGCAACAAACATTTGTAATTAAGAATTTGATATGTGCTGAATTTTTTAACATTTAATTCTTCAGTATTCGCAAGTAATACACTTTTATTACGCCAAAATCCCCCCTGGTGGTGAATTTTGGTACTATTTTTCATTGCAGAAATCGAAATCCCATGGTCAGTTATGAACGCTCATGAAATTTGGCAACGTTTCGTCCAATACTTCACTTGCTAGAGGACTTCGAACACCTCACGTTATTTTATAACCACCCTGTATATAATAGCCGATTCACTGATAGAGTAATGCTGACGTCATCAACAAGTAAACTCGTGCCATAGCATCAGGACCCGATTAACCTCTGAAGTTAGGGGAAGCTAAGTCTCATTTCAGACCCCCCCCCCCTTTTTTGTTTTCAGTACACATTTTCTAAAAATTCTATGCATATTGAAACAAAACTCACTTATGCTATATGTATTATTTCCAAAAACGGCAAAGCAGACTTCCAGTTAAAGTTTATTCCCCCACTCCTAGACATTTTGAACTTTTACATATTTTTGTACTCCGATTCGCAGCCTATAAGGGCGGTTTGGTTCAGATTTATCATTTCATAAAATTTACCAAGTGTGATAAAAGTATATTGTAACGCTTTTTTAAGTCATTTTTGCCCCCCTGTTAATTCTGAAGGGAAGTTCAAGCTTATTGAGCCTTTCGGGTAATCAATCCCTGCATAGCATGCCTGACGGCATCTTTCATTGTTGAAGCACCAAAAATCCAGTAAGTTATTTATAATTTGACAATATTTTTTGCTAATGTTTGACATGCAGGGAAATGCTTTTTTTTTCTTTTTTTGACAAGGCTGAGCTAGATTCGGTAACTTAACTGTTTTACTGGTAAGCTGTAATTTAAGGAGAATGAAGAAACGAAAACGTGGTCAACAATGAACGCTATCTACTGAAGTTTAGGGTTAATCCACTGGAGTTAGGGTTAAAATTTCGACAAGCAAAATATCATCAAACAGGCAATTGCTTCGTTCAAAAATGTAGAAGCAATTTTCGTCCGCCATAGATTTTCTAATGTTAAAATAAGACACCATTTGATAAAATTCAATTTTTGTTCTGGCCCTAGCAGTATCCCTGTTGAATGTAATCGCTTTCTCCATTGGTTTAAAAGAAAGAACTGTGCTTACATCTTATTGGAAGAGACATTTGCAGCTTTCCACGGAGTTCGCAAAATCTCTTCTTTAATCCACCATCGGACTTTGGAGAAAGCTTATTGCTATTTGAGAAACATCATTGGATACTGAAAATCTGCCCTCTATTCTATTTAAAGAGCCGCAGTCTGTTTATCAGGGCTCCTTCACTACTTTCTCTATGTTTTGCTGTATGTGTGTCCCCATGTTTCGTATTAAACGTATTTGTTTATGTTCAGCTGTCTGAATCTCTGCTTTACACAACCTTTCAACAGCAGAGCGTGGTTAGTTCTAAGTTTCACCCAGCTACTAAATCACTGCAGTAGCGGAGTAACATGGGGGACGATATAAAATATTCCGTTGAGCCTTTTGACGGAAGGAATTTCTCTCTGTGGAGCAGGAGAATGGAAGCGGTTTTCGCAGCAAAGAATTTAGAGGTGTTTTTGGAACGTGAAGCGGATTCTTCGAAAGCTCATGAACTTTTAGCGAGTAAGAAGGCCTATGCCTTGATGTTATCATTTCTTAGTGATAAAGTTTTGGTTTCGCTTTCGGAAGAAAAGACTTGTGCTGAAGTAATTGCAAAATTGAAATCGATCTATGTTCGAGAAGGAGCGGTCAATCAGATATTGGTTAGAAAGAGACTTTCAACTTTGAAAATGAAAAAGGACTCATCCATGCAGGAGCATATTGATGAAGTGAACAGGCTCGTTACCCAACTAAAATCGTGTGGCGTGAAAGTGAGTGACATGGACAGTATTGTCTATCTTTTGATGTCTCTTCCAGCAGAGTATGACGCATCAAAATCTGCAATAGAAAATCAGCCTTCGGAGAACTTGACTTTAGAGTTTGTTTGCGGTCGTCTTCTGGATGCTGAAGCGCTGATGAGAGATCGTCGAGTCTCGGAGCCCAAATCTTGGAAAACAGAGTCATCAAATAGTGCAGCCTTTTCTACAAATCATCGGGTAGTGTGTAACAAGTGTCGCAAAACAGGGCACATTGCGAAATTTTGTAGAAGTAACATTATTTGCTACCAGTGCGGAAGAAAAGGACATTTTAAGAGGAATTGCACAGTCCAGACAGAAAAAAATACATCATCAAAGGATGGAGCAGTTGCAGTGACTTTCGTTGTTGGCGAAGTAGAACATCGGTCATTTATAGTAGATAGCGGATCTACAGCTCATATGTGTGCACATCGGGAATGGTTTGAGGAGTTAAAACTATCCTCAGGAACTGTGTCATGCGCTGCAAAAGCCAGTAAACTGGAAGTAAAAGGAATAGGAACTATTCGCGGTGTATTAGGTGACGGTGTGCAGGAGATCCTACTGAAAGATGTGTTATATGTTCCAGAACTAAATGGAAATCTCATTTCAGTGAAACAGATACAAAAAGCTGGATACACTGTGAGCTTCAAAAATGACGAAGCAGTTATTGAAAAGGGAAGTACAAACTTCGTTTTGTGCAAGCTGAATTCAAAAGGTCAATATGCAAGTGATTTTGTTCCCTTCATTTCAAATTCCTTTGTTGCAGAAAAAGATGGAGGTGAACTGTGGCATCGCAGGTTAGGACACTCCGGAAACCATGTTCTGAGCAAACTAGGATTACCAACGAGTGACAAATTATGTGAAAACTGTGTGTTAGCGAAGCAGTCCGCGAACCCTATAGGAACAGGAAACCGAAGAAGAGAAAAAGCTCCCATGATGACAATCCATTCTGACCTATGCGGTCCGGTCAACCCACCAACTCAAGCGGGTGAAAGGTATGTTTTAACATTAGTTGATGATTATTCTCGTTTTTGTGAAGTTCGTCTTCTTAAAAAGAAAAGTGATGTTCCCGTGGAAATCAAAAAGTTTCTCAAATTGAATGAAAGCGTTCGAAAAATTCGTTGTGATAATGCCCAAGAATATGTTTCAGGTGAACTTAAAGTGATAGCAAATAAACTTGGAGTTACAATAGATCCCTGCCCCCCTTATACTCACGAATTGAACGGAATTTCAGAGCGGATGAACAGATCACTTTTTGATAAAGCCCGTGCACTTTTATATGATGCAAATTTACCTAAGAACTGTTGGGGATATGCTATTCAAGTTGCAGCATATATTCATAACAGAATCCCTAGTTCAAGCATAAATGAAATGTCACCCTTTGAACTAAAATATTCCCAGAAACCGGATTTAAATCAAATAAAATTATTTGGTTGTGATGCTTATGCCAAAATTCCTGATACTCGCAGACAAAAATTAGATCCGAAATCTAAACGAATGATCTTCATTGGATATTCTAGCATGGGATATCGATTAATGGATCCTGATACGCACAGAGTTATTGTGTCTCGTAATGTTCGCTTCAATGAAAATAAAGTATATGTGCAAGATAGAAGTATTTCACCAGACGAGCTCCCGGAAGGAGACGAAAAAGACGAGGAAAAACACGACAGAAATGTAAATAAAGAGTTAGGAGAAAACGAAACCAAAACGCCCGCAGCTGCACCCCGACGATCAAAAAGAAAAAGTAAACTGCCAGAGCGATTTGAAGCAATGTACACGTCAGAAGAAACGTTGACCTTTCATGACATCTCAAAACTACCGGAAGAACAACAAGCCCAGTGGAAAGTCGCGATGGGGGAAGAATTGCGCTCCATCCAGATAAACAAAACTTGGGAACTGGTAGATCTCCCTGATAACGCGACCCCCATAAAGTGTAAGTGGGTGTTTAGGAAGAAAAGAGACGGAACTCTCAAAGCCGCAAGGGGAGACCAGCAGAAGGAATACGTAGAAACTTATTCGCCAGTCATTGGGATGCCTTGTTTACGATTAGTTCTTGTTTCGATTCTTCAAGAGGATTTAAAGGCTTATGTAATGGATGTGAAAACAGCTTTTCTGAATGGTGAGTTGCAAGAAATTGTTTTTATGGAACAACCGCAAGGATTCAACGATTCATCTGGCAGAGTATGCAAATTAAATAAAAGTTTATACGGATTAAAACCAGCTCCTAGACAATGGTTCTTCAGATTTTCGCAATTTATGTTGAAAATTAATTTTAAGCAGTTAAACTCGGAACCGTGTATTTTTGTCAGAATTGTGAATGGAAGAAAAATAATAATTTGTTTATATGTTGATGATATTCTTATCGCTGGATCAGATGTTTCAGAAATAATGATTGTGATTAAACTTCTTCAAAATGAATTTCAGATGTCCAAACTCGAACCAGCTTCTGAGTTTTTAGGAATTCGTATGGAATTTACTTCTACTAAATTAGTGCTAGATCAAAAGGAGTATATTCTTAAACTATTGAAGAGATTTAACATGAGTGAGTGCAAGCCGAGTGCAACACCTTTAGAAGCAAAGTCAACTCCAGCCGACTTTGAGGAAGGAACTAGCTTCAAAGGACCTTACCGTGAACTAGTTGGATCTTTATTGTATCTTGCGATGACAACACGACCCGATATACTGTTCGCTGTGAACTGTCTCAGTCAATTGCAGGAGAATCCAACAGAATCGGCTTGGAATGGACTTAAAAGAATTCTGCGATATTTAAAAGGTACATCAGAATATAAAATTGTGTATAGTAAGTGTTGTGACTCTAATGTTGATTTATCTATGTATGTTGATTCAGATTGGGCATCAGATCCGCGTGATCGCAGAATCAGTTTCAGGTTACGTTATTTTTTATAAAAAGTGTCCAATTTTATGGAGCGTGAAGAAACAAAAGTTCAATAGCTGTTTCTTCTACTGAAGCTGAAGTACTCGCAGTTGGTAAGTCTTTAATAGATCTAGTGTATTATAAAAATATTGCATGTGAATTTCTTACTGTAAATAACATTGTCATATATGAAGATAATCAGTCTGCAATCAAATGTATAACTAATGAAAATAGTTCTGGTAGATTGAAACATATTGATGTTAAGTTAAAGTTTATTAGAAATATTTTAAATGTTGAAAATATATATATTGAATATGTTTCTACTGATAAACAAATTGCTGATATGTTTACAAAGGCTCTTCCAAAATTTAAATTGCATGAACTTATGTCATTGTGTTGTATAGTAATAAGCGATTAAGGGCGGGTGTTGAATGTAATCGCTTTCTCCATTGGTTTAAAAGAAAGAACTGTGCTTACATCTTATTGGAAGAGACATTTGCAGCTTTCCACGGAGTTCGCAAAATCTCTTCTTTAATCCACCATCGGACTTTGGAGAAAGCTTATTGCTATTTGAGAAACATCATTGGATACTGAAAATCTGCCCTCTATTCTATTTAAAGAGCCGCAGTCTGTTTATCAGGGCTCCTTCACTACTTTCTCTATGTTTTGCTGTATGTGTGTCCCCATGTTTCGTATTAAACGTATTTGTTTATGTTCAGCTGTCTGAATCTCTGCTTTACACAACCTTTCAACAATCCCGTTTAATGAAACTACGACATGTGTAACAGAACACAATGTGGCATGGCAGCATGTATCCATTTTCGTCATACTCCCCCCCCCCTCCGAGCGTTACAGTGCAAAATTTATCTATGAAGAAAATTACTATATGAGATAGAACTGATGTAAAAAATATACATAAACTGTAAATTGCAATTAATTCAAACATAAGTAGTCAACTTTGGCGTACATATCATAAAAAAACTATAAAGATAATGTCCATGGCAATGCTTAGGTGCTCTACATGCATTATGTTTCAAATTATCTACCAGATGAGGTTAAGTATGAGGCGTGATGTTGAAACTCAAATTCGGTAGACAATGAAGTTTTTTTCACTCACAAGAAAAGATAGCTCGATGGAAACTCGATAAAGCTTGAATAGCACTTTGATTTGTGATAATCTTATGACTGAATACGAAAACAGTAAAAAGAATTTTCGACAGGCCTGTGGTATTTTTCAGATTTTATTGATCGTGAGATATTTGGAAGCAGAAACTTGAAAACTTTTCTTTAATTCACTGTAATGGTCTTAATGAAGTTCTTTTCTATTTGAAATTAAGCACTTTTTACGTTTTATACAAAGGCTAACCTAATCATTGTTGAATGAAGACAGAAAAAAAAAAAATGTGCGTCACGGGACGCTCGGCAGAAGTGATAACTTTCATAGGATTAAATTATTATCATTATTTAATCCTATGAAAGTAACAATTGGCTTATGGTAGCTATAATAAGCAACGAAATTTTTTGCATTGTATGTTATCTAAAAATCTTGCAAAGACTGTATCAAGTACAGTTCCGTGACTTGTAGTGGTATCTTCTGGCTTGTTAATCATTTGTAATTGTAATTTGGATTGTAGAAACGATACTAAAGTTTTAGCTCGATCAGAAGCAAAATTAACATTAAAATTTAAAACCATAAACAAACCACAAGGTTAAGCCTTAAATCCGAAACGATAAAATTTGCGCATTATTACGACCAGGCTAGGATCGATATTCCCCCCCCCCCCTGCAAAAATCACCAGGGACCCTAACCGCACACTTTATTGGATCCCCCACCCCTCACATAACTTTTTAACGAGTGATTGTTTTAAAGTAAAAGTCAGTTTAGATTTTACTCTGTGATGCACAAATTAAATGTTTATTTATTATTTTTTGTTTTCTCGGTCGTCCCCAACCCCCGCGTTGCGGAGTCTGCGGGGATTTAAAATATGTACACCTTATCTAGTTTTTTGTGTCAGTAGTAGTTTTCAATGGAGATTATTTCTCTAAATATTAGTTAGGGGACCTAAGGCCCGTATAAAAATTTAAATTTTGTGGTTTTGACTCATTTTTATTTTTGCTTCAAACTTTCAATATCTTAAATCTGCATCTGATTTTGAACATTTTTGCAATTGGAAGTATACATCTAGGACTAACGGTTGCGAAAATAATGGTATTGGAAATTAAAACGGAACACCCTGTATATTGTTTACAATGTTATTGGTATTATATTGTATTGTTAAAACTCATCTTTAGTTAGGAGATTGCGTTATATTGCGACGATCATCCATCTTCTGTTAGTTTCATTACTTTTTCTACTACCACTTAACGCTTAAAGCTGACCCAAAGAATAAAGAAACTGAATTTCCCCGAGCATGCGCGCTTCTGTGGTATGCGCGAACGAAAGGAATGCCAGACGAGAGTTGCGCCGTTACGCGTTGTGTCACAAATCGGTTTATCCTCCCATAAAGAAGTTATAGCTTCAAAAAAAAAAAAAATGTAGAAAAACATTACCGAGGAATACAGTATAAATTATTGGTAAGCAATAACAGGACAAAACTCAATATTCTAAACTTTGAGGGAAAAATTTTTTTTTTAACATTTCTAGTAGAAGAATTGCTTGTTAAGAAACCACAAGAAGTCGCTTATCTTAACTGGCTTTTCGCATTATTAGCGTTCGAGTCTTTTGATAATCTTCTCTACTAATAATAAAGCTGAAAGTCTTTCTGTCTGGATCTCTGTCCGAATTTCTGTGACGCTCATAGCGCCTAAACCGTTCAAGCCGATTTTCACGAAATTTGGAAGAGAATTAGTTTGTAGCATTGGGGTGTGCATCTCGAAGCGATTTTTTCAAAAATTCGATTTTGTTCTTTTTCTATTCCAATTTTAAAAAACATTTTACCCTGCAAATTATCACAACGTGGAAGAGTAAATTACCAAATTATCATAACGTGAAACCGTAACGTAGGCGAGCAAATGAACATAGTCATATTGGCGAGAAATTCATCATTTATTATTTGTAAATATACTGGCGAAGAGAATGACCTTTTAATTTTCTACTACGGGCAAAGCTGTGCGGGTACCACTAGTGAGAAATAAAATGGCATCCATTTATATATATTCTGAAGGAGTTGACAACAAACATTCTACTTCAGTTCTTTTGTTTTCATAAGCAATATGAAAGAAGAATGTGGATGTCCACATCGACTGTATTTAGCAACGATTGAATGAGGTTACTTTTGGATAATCGTTTTGACTTCTTTTTTTAATGAGCACAGGTGGGACATTATTTTGTACTGCTGGTGAAAGTGTGCGTTAGTGGCGAAGTGAAAATTTTTCTTGGAGGGGGATGTTTATTTACTTTTTATCAAGTGGATAGAAAGATATATGTATATATATATATATATATATACATATATATATATATATATATATATATATATATATATATATATATATATATATATATATATATATATATATATATATATATATATATATATATATATATATATATATATATATATATATATATATATATATATATATATACTACACTGTTCGAAATGCAACACCAAGAAGGAGTGTTCAGAAATTTATGCAAATTTTAGAATAGACGTACATCACTGAGTTATGTAAATGATGTGAAATGCACAGCTCTCCGACGCACATGAAGTAAGATATAAGGGAAGGAACTTACAGAATGGGCAATATTCGTGTCGTTATTTCTGACTGGAGTATCGAAGAAATTTTGTTTTTGTCTCGGAGGATACGTGGAACACGAGAGAATGCCGGGCCGACGTCAAGGAAGGCACTTCCAGCAGATAGACGATTTTACGAGGGGTATGGCGATCGGACTGAGAAGGGGAGGTTGGTCCGTACGTCAAATCGCAGCTGATACCCACATGAATGCGAGCACGGTGCATCGGCTGCTCCGAAGATGGTTGGAACAACGAAATGTGGCAAGATTGAGGGGTGCAGGGGTAGCCAGAGTGACGTCAGAACGCGTGGATCGACGCATCCACCAACAAACTGTGGCAGACCCGCAAGTCACTTGCTCCTCAATTTTGCAGCAGGTGCAAGATACCCTGAATGTTCCCGTGTCAACCAGAATCATTTCCCGTCGTTTGTTCGCACGTGGTCTGCAATCACGGCGTCCGCTAAGAAGACTGCCATTGACCCAAACATGGACAGCAACGTTTAGTATGGTGCAGGACTAGAGGGACATGGATGACAGAATGTCAAAATGTCGTGCTCTCAGATGAATCTCGCTTCTGTTTATCTAGTGATAGTCACCGCATACGTGTGTGGCGTCGACGTGATGACAGATCTAATCCGGCAGTTACTGTGGAACGTCCCACTGCACGACAATGTGGCATAATGGTTTGGGGCACAATTGCGTACAATTCCATATCACCTCTAGTTCGTATTCAGGGCACTATGACGGCCCAACGATACTTGGATAATGTGCTGCGACCGGTGGCAGTCCCTTATCTTCAAGGGTTACCTAATGCAAATTTTCAGCAGCACCGACCGCACAGTGCTCGCATCTGCCAACATGCTCTCCAAGGCACACAGATGCTTCCCAGGCCACCATACTCTCCTGACCTGTCACCAATCGAACATGTGTGGGATGTGATTGGACGCCGTTTGCAGACTCTGGCCCTGCCTCGTTCAGAAGACGAACTGTGGCAAATGGTTGGAAGGAAATGGAGAGCCATCCCTCTGGACACCATCCGCACCCTTATTGACTGTTTGCCTAGACGTGTTTCTTCGTGTACGCTGTCCGCGGTGGTCTTACATCCCACTGAGCCGACGCTGTTCTCGCTCTGTATTCTGCCTATCATTTTGAAATTAAGATCATTTATTATTCCTTGCTGTCTCTGTCTTTTTTCCGAATTTCATCACTTTCTGACTACTCCTTCTTGGTGTTGCATTTTCAATGTCGAGCAGCGTATATATATATATATATATATATATATATATATATATATATATATATATATATATATATATATATATATATATATATATATATATATATATATATATATATATATAGAGACAGAGAGAGAGAGAGAGAGAGAGAGAGAGAGAGATAGCTACATGGCTATAGATAAATAGATAATAGACAGACATAAATTGATAAAACAGATAAAACATGATTAAGAGACATATGTGTAAATAGATTTATAGATAGATGTTAGAGCACAGCAGTAAATATGTATACGTATTCAGAGATACAAGTAGATAGATAGAAAAATGGATACAAATAGATAGGTATAGAAATATGGATGTAAAGGGATGATACATAGTATGATATGTGTAAAATGATGGATACATAGCATGACGAAATTGAAGAGGTAAATAGATGTGTAGATAGAGCGGTAGGCACAGATAAAAATTGCATTGTTTGAAAATAAATTATTGAATTGAGGTTGTAAATGATGAGGGGCCGTGGACAGACAAAGTGCAGTAACTGCAAATTTTTCTTTCTTTCTTACTATTTTTTTCAGTATTGTCAGGCATTGTACGTTAGCATTTATTGTAAAAGCTTGCTTATTTGGTTTCGCTGAAAGAAAAAGCACGAGAAATAGTCAAATTCCAACATTTCTCTATTGTTAGTATTAATTCCAAAACGCGTTTCTTCAAATATCATATTTCGAAATAAATACTTCAAGCTATATTCCTCAGAGCAGAAATTAGTAAATGGTGGAAGCAAATCAATCATTGGCTTAGCAAAAACTGACGCACAGACGCCAAGTCATGTGACTCTACAACGACGAATGGTTGAGATGTTTTGCGTGAAACTATCAAAAGAAACCTGATTTCTTCAATGCTTTGCCTTGAAATCTGCCACATGATTTGGGATCTTTGCTTTGCGAATAAAAATCTTCAATCTTTACATTTCATCTCTTCTCTATAGTGCATTCCTACGTGCAGAAAAATCCGAATTTCTATTGCTCACAACTCTGTAAGCCGGCATTGGAGATATGCGAACAGTTTTTCCGAGTAGAAATCTTTATCTGATGTATATCTCATGTAAAGAAATTCATTTCAGAAAGGGAATACAAATCGGAGATGTCTTCTTAGATAACATCTCCAATTTTACTTGGAAGCATCGATGGGAGAGCAAAAAATCACGCAAAGGAATGATTCCCACACCCATTTTGCGCTCAACTGGCTACGCGCGTGTGACACGAGAATAAAAAATAAATTGGACAATTTTATGGTATGCACTCA
The DNA here is from genome assembly GCF_026930045.1 of Uloborus diversus. NCBI lineage: Eukaryota > Metazoa > Arthropoda > Arachnida > Araneae > Uloboridae > Uloborus > Uloborus diversus. The sequence continues at coordinate 186,167,561 of NC_072731.1, read as the reverse complement.
ACTCTGAAAATGGAACATCCAAAAATATATTTCGAACGAGGCGTTCTAATTCATTCCGATATGGTAACACTCAAGAGGATATGCCATGCTTTACTATTTGGAGGAGAGCGGGTTAATAACAAACAAAAGAAATCAACTTAGTCTTTTTAACGGTGCTCAAATTAATAGTTTTTTCTTCGCCTTCTCGATAGAAGATTTGAGATATTCTAATCTCTAAATTTTTTTTCTATACCTGTTATATCTGTAAAGTATTAATAAAATATATCAGTGTAAATCAAATGCATCAAACTTTTTTTTCTTTCAATTTCTTGAAACAAAAGACTAAAAATGTATTCGGGTTCATTTTCGTTCACTTTTCAGCGGTAAAAAGGTGTAATTGATTGTTTAGGTAAAAAGTTCTATTCGCAGATTCTGAGGTTGAATATTTTTGAATTTTCCAAAATATCCTCTGATGAATAATGACGCGTCTCGTTTGAGGTGTCTATGAGAAGGGAGGTGGGGTCTCGGCCGAGATGCCCCCTTCCAAATAGAAATGTTTTTAAAATGTATTGGGGGGGGGGGGGAATGAAGACAGACATACTGACCAACAGACAGTCGACAGCCATTCATTTCCCCATCTCATGACCCTATTTTCAAATTCTTATTTTTCAACATTTATTAAAGTATGGAGTTTATTTTGACGATTCCTTTGGTTTTAGCAGTAATTTTACGGTACCTAAAACAAAAAAATATTTTTACCACCTCTGAAAGCGCATTTCTCGCATTGAAAATCTTTAATGCTCCCCAAAAAGTAGTCAAGCGTATTTTCACGTTTTACATCTTAACTAAAAATCTGGCATCAAGGAAAATAGAGAAATTAAAGCTATTGGAATTTTTAAAATATTATATTTAACTGTTTCGTAATCTTTTAAAACCGAAATATTACATTCTAAATGTCAGAAATCAAAATATTGCATATCTGTTCCCTACCATCTTCCCCTTCATTCTTAGAAAGCTAGCTTTTCATCATCATTAAGATCGTCACATTTTTCGTATACGTCACTTCTCGAAAGTTTAATTCACTCCTCTGAAACATTTTGAAAAGTATTTTCCCGTCCTTGAAAAAAATTCCTTGTTATATCTCTTCACAAAGATTTATTTTTCATCAAAAAAAAAAAAATCTTTTCCAGAAAAGTAGACTAATAGCAGATGAACACGTTCTTTGGATCTTTAAATTTGTTTTTTGTCGCTTAAGTCACTTTTCCTACTTGCAATACACCCGAATATGGAATCGCATTGAGACTCTCTGCATGTTTGCAATAAGTGATTGCAATTTTGGCCTTATGATAAGTCTCATTATTCATTTTTTTTTTTAATTTGCATCCATTACACATTTTCAGTATGAAATCCCTCACGAAAATTTTGTTTTTGCGATCAAATCAGATTTTTTTTTTAGACCAGGGGTTCCCTAACTTATTCGGTTCACGGCACCTATTGAAGAATTAGAATTTTCTCACGGCACCCTAGTCTATATCTATGCATATTGAGGCCAGGGACACTTCACGGCACCCATTTCGGAAACCCCTGCTCCAGACAATATTTCATTCACATTCGTGCAATAAATATTAATTGAAATGGTAGGCTTTTCCCTTTGAACTCAATTTAGTTTGCGACAAAATTTCAATCCAGTTTCATCATTCACCATTCATCGTGTTTCCTGAAAAACCCTGCATGTTCAGTGTCGTCGACCAAATTACATACCTCACCGAATTCGTTTTGTGTACATACGGTTGACTGCCAAAAAACGATAAAATTTTCCTCAGGAACGGTGCACTTTGCGCGCAAAAACTGCTATTCGGTAAGGAAATCAAATTGTCAAAGTGACTGAGTCCACGACCTTAGTGCCCTACAGCCACTGAAGTGTGACATGACACTGAAAAAAAATGATGTCCTCATCTTTAAGAACCTCTATAAAGCTGAGGAATAAAATGACGTTTGGAGTATTTTGATCGCCGAGAGTGAGATTCTGTTACCTGACAGTTTGAGTACAGACGTTTTGTCCACGAACCTATTTTGTATTGTTTCGGGAAAATTCCTGAAGAGTTTGGTAAACAATTTTGACATTAACAGTAAAGGTAATGTGCTTATCTACAATTATTTGAAGATAATGTGTTTACAAACAGTTGTTTCTGTTTATGAGATTTTTATTAGTTCAACGACCTTTATAATGTTTTTTTTTTTCCTAAGCAGAAATGTAAAATGTTAGCAAGTCTTACGTACTTCTTTTATTTTTATGTGGAGTTCTTTGGTAGATTAAAGTTCTTTAATATTTTTGAGGCGAGTTTAAATAGGTCCGATTTGAATGGATTGTCAAAAAATGAACTCAAAAGATCAATTTAAACTATACATTTAAATGATTTTTTGTCAAAACTAGTTTACGTTAAAAAACTTTAGAGGTCAGCATGCACAATAAAATGCTCAAAACATATTGATGAGTTCTGAGTTGTTTCCAGTTTGCTTACGCCATGCTAGCAAAGACATAAGCTTCACCACTTAGATATAAATTTCGGAAATTTTGATGAAGGTTTTTAATCATAGAGCCGACTACTAGAACGTATAATCTGAGAATTTCTGTTTCAGTTAAACGATGTTGATCAGTTTTAACGAAATTCTCATTTGTTCATATCACGTTGAAGTAGACATAAGCTTCATTTACTTTGAGCACATAAAAGGTGCAGTTTCGGGTGTCTGAAAAAATGCTGTACATGAAGCGGCGATTTTATGACGCTTGCGTTTGTTTTGACAGGAAATGTGCGGCATTCAATCTATTGTCTAGTGGCAGTCGGCATAATCCAGGATATAATTGATCCTCAAGCAATCCAATAGTTGCAAGGTGTCTTTAATCTTAGCGCGGTTTCATTTCTTATAGAAGGGAAGAAGCTCTACATTCTTCATTAGAGGTTACACATTTTAATATGTTAATAATCTGAACTCCATTCTATATGTTAAGGTTAATATAAAATTTAAGTACAGTAGGAATGCATCCGTAAACTCCGATACAAGTTAAGCCCAGGTCCCTACTGAAATGTAAACAGTCAATAAACGTTACTCTTCGACATTGCATTTCTTTTTGACGGGATGGAATTTCAGTTCTAAGAGAGACAAAAAAAATTAGGAAGTCAGTTTTTGAATTTAGTCAACCAATTAGGATAATAGTAATAGTCACAGACATACTTAAGACATCGCTCTCAGGTTAACTCAATTTTGTGAGCTTTATAGTGTGGACTTTTTAAACCATTTTTCTCTCTTGCAACAGCATTTCATCTAACGTTTGGCTGCTTCTGGGTCCTCTTAATTAGTTAATTCTATTTTTATGTGCTCCATTTCAAAAAAAGGTCCAACCGCCAGTAACAGACACTGAAAATTCTGATGATACCCAGCAACAGACAGGATGAGGAAACTATGAGTAATAGACAAAAATTCACTTTTTCTCTTCAAAATGTGCAAAAGTTCTTTATTTTTTGAACTAAAGCCGCATTAAATTGAAATGAGCATGAAACACCGGAAGACCTCGTGGTGACTGTTCATAACCTTCCACCACTGTCTCGTAAATACCAACTGGCTGATAAAATTCACTCTGATATCACTAAATGGTTGCGCCGTAATCATGGGCCACAGCAACATCAGTTTTACCCGTCAAAAAGGCTTATTATTTAAATACAAACTTATGACTGTCACTTGTCTGTAATTGGTGACCTTACCCTATTTCCTGGCTAGAATTACAGAAAATGTTGTAGTTATGTATCACGTCTCTTCCAGACAGTTTCTTTCATACGAGAAGGAAAATTTAGTTTAATTTTGAAGTTGTGTGATGTTTTTTTTCCTGTGGTAAAGTTTAAAAATTTAAAGTGCATCGGTTATTATCTGAGAATTATTAAAATACTGCACAATAGATAGCCGATATCTTTCTAAATTTTTAAAGCTGGAACTAGATTTAAAAGTTATCACGCTCACTTGGCTAAGAAATTATGAAAATTATCAGTTGCTATCGTTCTCACATACGCAGTAAATATTAAACTCTTTTAAAGCTCATACCTTACAGAATTTCAATGTTTTTATTCCAAATTTTGGTGTAATGTTTATTTCGCTTGCTTTCACTTTTTCTAAATATTTGGTAAAAAGCTCTGTTTGTTACTTTGCAAATTATATTAGCATTTTTGAAAGAAATGTTTATAGCTCTAAGTCAATACGTCGTACACCTGGCCACTAATTGAAGATTATAAAATGGTATTTCGTAGATAAAAAATTAATTACTTCAAATGTTCATATCTTGTGTAATTTTCAGTGTTTTTATTTCAAATTTCAGAATAAAATTCCTCTTGTATGCAATCAACTGTTCTGAAAGTTGGGTAAAGTTTGTAGTAAAGCTTTGTCTGTTATGAGCCAGAAACTTGCAAACGAAATCGACATTTTTCAAAAAAAAAAAAAAAACTTTTGAAACATAAGTGACATTAAAAGAAAGTACATAGCAAGTTTGTTTTACTTGCTGTGTACAATCTTGAGTAATTTTACAGATCAAGTAAAGCTAATTTGAAATTTACATCTTATTTCCAGCTTTTTACGATCCTGATGGTTACTCAAAAACAACTTCATTGTTTCTTCAAATTGCTATTGGTTTTCAAATGCATGCATGGTTTTCAGATAAATGTTATGGAATAAACGGAATAGTTCGTCAGGTCTCTATAGTCCAAAAATCCAAAAAAAAAAAAAAAAAAACGCTTAATTTTGGAAGTGTTCCTTATACTTTTGGTTATACAAGAGTTTATATCCTACAATGTCTTGAACTTTGTGGTTAAATGGGCGGCACTTGAGCTATTTAGATTGCAAAAGCATGTGTAATACAGTGAACAGAAATTTAATTTTTTTTTTTTTTTTGTATAACACATCAATGTAAACAACTTCAAATTTACAGTTTTTGGACTAGGTAATGGCTTGTGGCATCTGGTGATAGCAACTTGTTGAAACAGCCTTCGCCTGTTACATGCTGTATTACAGTTAAAGAATTCTGCTAAATAACTAACGATATATTTGAATACTTTTGAAAGAGAATAGATATTTATTTTCCCTGGCTCATATAATGTTTTAAATTGTGCCATTAAAGTAAAATTTTTAATTGTGACGAAGAGCATTTTAGATTAAAATAGTATTTAAATATAACGATGTTTAATGCAGTGTTTTGCACAAATCATTAAACATGCACTACACACTGGCACTATTTCAACTTTATAAATTGAACCGTTTATTTCGAAAACCAATCAACAAACAAATTTGTTGTGTTGAGAAAAACAAAACTGTTTAGCAGCCTACTGCATATTATTTTGGGGGTTTATTAATTTTCTGTTTAAAGTAGACCTTATTTGGATACTTCACCGACAATAAAAATATTTTCTTACTTCTTAACCTTCTGGGGGGAGGGGGGGCGACTTTTGCTGTTGACTGACTTTTGCAATACACAGACGTTTAACTCTATTTTCAAAGTTTAGCTCTCAATTTTTGTAGGATTTCACAGTAAAAATGAGAATATACTAGTTAAGAACATTTCTTATTTACTTAGCACTAATTATTAACATTATTATATACAATGAAACCTCGATTTTACGTCCCCTGAATCAACGTTTTCATCTCAATTTGCATTTCTTTTCAACAGCTACTTTCTATGCCTTTCCCGTATTTTACGTTTTCCCGTATTTTTCATTTTTTACCCACTCCCTAGAAAAACGTAAAATAGGGATTTCACTGTAAGATATTTGTTCTGTCTTGGTTAGTGGAGAGATAACTCTTCGTCTCCATCAGTAGTGTATCTAGGGGGTCTGTCGCCCCTGGCGAACTTAAGAAATTGTGCCTCCCCCCCCACACAGCGTCGTGCCGAAAGAAAATCACCGAAGGTCACAGTGACCTCCCCAAAATTTTTTCGGGCGGAAGTTTGACTAATTGATTCAACAAATTAGTAGACAATATTATTTTCTATTTTCAAATTGTTTTCAATGATGCCCAATTTTCCTTCGCAGTAGATGTTACGTATGTATATGTGTGCATACTCAAATTTTATCATTCGATAAAATTGGGATTTCATTCGGCATATTCAGAACTTTCCTCCTTCCCAAAAATTTTAGTTCTCCCCCTCCCCCCACCATTTCACAAAAATTCAACAAAACCAATAATATTTGCAATTCGTTTATAAATATAAATAATGCACGTTCTTGAACTAAATAGAATAAGCATTTTTCAGTTCCATTCATAGCAATGTATTTTCCACTCTAACCCTTTTTCTTGCGAAACTTTTTTAAAATTTTATTTATGAAAACATTTTCTACTCATATGATCCTTTTTTTTTAAATATATTTATTTATTCATTTATTTTTAAATCAGTCGAAATGCCGCCCCTTTGCTGCTGCGCCCTGGAGAGAGCCACTCCTGCCAACCCCTTGTTACGCTACTGGTCTCCATACACAGTTTGACGATGATCTAAATATTAATGGTCTGCCAATGCCAAAATGTTGGTATAAAAGCGTTAATATTCAACCAGTAACGGTTTAAGATTGTTTAAATTCTGAATTTTTATTTAAATTCATAGGAACCTATGATGACAACGGGCAGAACACGAAAACATAAATCAATAGTTGATAAAATACGAGTATAAGATGCAAGTAAATAATTTAAAGAAAAAATGTTTTACGACCTTTTTCTGATGGATACGCCTTTTCAGAAGGCAATTTGAGCAGATTTTCTATTTTCATGAGTGAAAATGTTGACTGAAGAAATCCATCAATATGCGACTTTAACATCACTCTTTCTGGACTAATTTTATCGTGAGAAAACTTTGTATTTGTAGATGTTTTGAAAATATATTTCTTGGTCGTTTTGGAACACCTCTTTATGAAGATTCATCTGGGTTGGTTATTATTTATTTATGTTTTTTTTTTTTTTAGTAACACCGTGGCCACCACGTTTTGAAACAAAAAATATGTTCAGAAGTGACTCAAAAGGATAATAAAATGATTTATTTTACTAACCTTTAAACTAAGTATTAAATAGCAAGTTACCGCCCCTAAGCCAGGGCTAAGGCAGATGCAATATACCAGAACATTTAGATTTCTTCTCAAAAAAAAAAAAAAAAAAAAAAAAAAAAAAAAACAATATAAGCATGTAATACCAGCGGAACAGAAGGTGACGCCACGAAAAAACCTAGTATTGTACAAAAACCAGATAACAGACGTCTCTTGACCGGAATTCAATATTGAAGAAAAAAAATGTATTTTATCTGTTTCTTTAAATAAACGGTTAATTTTGTGTTGATACTGATTGAACATGCAGCATAGAGCATGTTGAATATGTATAAAAACATTCTTTGGATAAAACATTTACAGAGGAAGTGAAAACAATAGCAGACAATTTTTAAAAGACAACTTTCGTGTGTAACAGTCCATACGAAAGTTTTGCTCTATCTGGAAAAAATTAGAAAACTAAAAGGATTAATGTTATTCACTAGCTCATGGGCGTCGCGGCCGGGGGGGGGGGGGTCCAAGGGGTCCGGACCCCCCCAATATTTGAGGACCGGACCCCCTCCAATATTTGAAAATCGGGACCCGCTCGATAATTTTCAAGATGAAATTCATTATTTTAGGGAAATTATTTTTGCTTTGAAGACTTTAAACAGTTGCAAAATACACAATTGTTTTCCATGTTTAATTCATATCAAATAAAACGAAATGGACAACGGAAAAAAATGAACTAAAAACAAAACAAAATAGATGATGTATAGTGAACGTAAAGTAGGAAAGTGAAATCCAATGACAAACCATTGCTCTGCTCTATGCGCACACTAGCTTCAGAGGAGGATATTAGAAAGGGGACACCTTCTCCCTATTGCAATGTCAACCATCCATAGTCGTGTCTCCCCAGCTTGAAAGTCATTCCAGCGTTATTTGTTGCTATTTAGGGGAAACAACGGGACAACTTTGAGATACTGAAACTAGATGGACAACTCCCCCCCCCTCCCCACCTTTTTTTTTAAGACTCTCGTGCTAGTAAGTCAGACGGGGATCTAAATTTCTGCCCCTTTCTTTCTTATCTCGTTTCTCGGCGCTTCCAAGTTTCTGTTTCGAGTTTTGCAGTGTTTGTTTCTCCGATTCGATTCAATTTATAGCGACCCCCGATGTTACCCAAACAAAATGAGACACCAGACCTCTTTGGCGGTTTTTTGCAGCTGGCAACAACACCCTGATCAAAGGATGCACAAAAATTTAGAAGACCACTTAGCTGGCCGAAGGTTAAGTTTGGGGTAAGAAAGGGGAAGGACGTGTCATGTGTTTTGACATTATTCAACACGTGGCTTCAAAGTACCTTACCGAAGCGCGGTTTCTCAAATGTGTTTGCGGCATCTCAAATTTGACCAAAAAAGCGTTACATTACAAAAAAAAAAAAAAAAAAAGGAGGAGTCTAAAAATAACGTGCAATTTCAAAAGCAAATCGTAAGCCAGCATAACGATGGATACTGTGATTTCACTTCCATAAGACCAACGAAAAAAGAAACGCAAGATGACCAGAAAAAAAAAAAAAAAAAAAAAAAAAAAACAGAATAAAAGGAGGCTTCTCTATTCGGAAGCGTTCCAACAAAAATGAAGATAATTTCATGTGGTCTTTTGGTCTCCTTAAGAGTAGGTGACCTGAAGAGCGCTCCTATTTTGGTAAAAATCCTTTTTTTTACGTATTCGATTACGGCTACGGAGAGGTGGCTTGAAACGGGAAAATGTAGCAAACCTTCTACATCAAATGAACGTGAGCAATTTTTAACTACTGAATCATCATCAACATCCACGGAACCATCTTCAAAAAGTAAGAAGACCGTGATAGGTAAGTACCATTCTGTTTAGTGTAATACATGCAGGGGATCCCCGATTTTATACTATTCAGATGGGGTTACTTCTCGATTTTCCGAATGAAATTCCTAATTACCCACATCACTACATCTCATGAGAATATCTTTTAAATGCAATATTTCGCAAAAACTACTCGAAATTTGAAGACTCGTCAGACAAAATTTTCTGGGAAAGGAAAGTTTATGAAAGTTTACAGTGACCTCCTATCGAGTAGCCCCGAATGTCTGCTAATCATGCTTTACAGTCAATATTTTGACATTATGAGTCCTATCGGAGCTAATGCGTTCAACTTTCTCCCTTTTTTTTGTGAAATGTTTCATCTTTTATGAATTTTAATGGAATAAATAATACTCCTTTTAGTTATTAAAGCTTAACAGAAAATTATCCATTAATAATCCTGCTTTTGAACAAATTTTATTGAAATAACCATTTTAAAACTTCTTGTCACGTGTCAGAAAAAAGCAGTTCATTTCTCTATTTCTTTCCCATCGTCCGCTGATCAGAATTCAATTATATACCAAATGCTGTTTGTTCTCTGTGTAGGCCAGTACTTTTGAATCTGTGGAGTCTGCCTCTCAAGGCAGGCCTGTCACTTAAAGAGCATATGGAGGGGCACTTTCCATGCTGACTTTGAGAAATCAGAAATTGATGTATTTACATGGGCATGGTTTTTGCTGTTTTTTGGTTTCATATGCATTAAGTGTATGGAGAATTCAACAAAAAAGCAAAATTTTGGTGCATTTGTTACAAAAAACCTGAAAAAATTAAGAAAATACTTTAAAAAGTTGCATTATTAAAATATGATATCATGAGAGCTTAATTATTTGAGTTTTATTTTATTTTTATAGTTGTGTTTTTCGTAGGTTCGTGAATGTCATAACGGTGAATTATATACTTTAATTTTTTAATTAAAAAACATCAAATTTAACTCTTTCGAATCCAACTTGTGCCAAGAACTTAGAGCTGCAAGGTTTATCACTATGTAATATAAAAATTTAATTATACAGTTGTCGCGGCTTATATGAGTCACATTTTGTTCTAAACAGCTTTGATTCCATACAGCGGCAAATTCGATAAAGCTGGATTTCGTTTTTGATGATTTCATTCATTAAGAACGGTTAATTCAACTGTCCACTGTTTCAAAATGTTGAAAATTTGGTGCGGCTACTCTTGGTGTGTCGCCCTTCGTCGTGTAAATCTGAAAGAAGCTTCAGTGCGCTGAGAAAGCTGAAATTGTATCTAAGGTCGATTATGACACAAAAGCGGTTGAATCATGCTGCTTTATATTACGTTCACAAAAACATCTTGGACGAAATTGATCACAAAAAAAAAAAAAAAAAAAAAAATAGCACGAATATTTGTATCCCATGTGCAGTCTAGAAGAAATGTATTTGTTGGTATTTAAATTTTTTTTTCTTATTGTGTAATATGTAAATCAAGATGTACCCGTTTAAAAGTATTGTATTACCATTTCTATTTGATGTCAAGTTTTTGTCTCATACATATATATATATATATATATATATATATATATATATATATATATATATATATATATATATATATATATATATACAGGGTGGTTATAATTAAAGTTACCCTGTTTAGACCCCTCTAGTGACCGTTCTACGAATCGGATTTCGATGAAACTTGGAATATAGATTATATAGACCATGGGGAGCAGGATTATACAAAAAAAAAAAAAAAATAGTTCAAAAATCGACGATAGGGGGTGCTCTACTCACGTAAAACATCCGACAACAACAATGTTTTGCATGAACAGTCACTGCATCCCGATTACATTACCATATTGTGTGGTTTCACTGGTGATTTCATCCTCGGTCCCTAAAGGTAATCCGTCACGGGTCCCTGGTATTGAGCACTTCTTCAGCAGCAAGTCATTCTTGATTTGCTAGAACGAGCGTGTTTGGACTCAACTGTCTTTATGCAAGATGGTGCACCACCTCACATTGCTCGTCCAGTAAAGGCACTGCTTCGTATGCATTTCGGTAATGACAGGACAATTTCTAGGCATTTTCCTACAGCTTGACCCCCACGATCGCTGGATCTAAATCCGTGTGACTTCTGGTTGTGGGGCTTCCTGAAACATCGGGTCTATGGTGAAAGCATACGGATGGTGCCTGAATTAAAGGACAGCATAAGGCGCCAGGTTCATGCTACTGATAGGGAAACCCTTAGTGCAACTGTAGCTCACGCTATAACACGTTTTGAACACGTGATTGACGCAGATGTAATGCACATTGAACAAATTCTGTAAATAAAATCGATTTTGTTACACAGTCTCCGTCCTATTTGATTCATGCGCCCTTTTTCTACCCTGGCGGTAGATTTTTTAACTTTTTTTTTTTTATTGCATAATCCTACTCCCCATGGTTTATATAATCTATATTCCAAGTTTCATCGAAATCCGATGTGTAGAACGGTCATTAGAGGGGTCTAAACAGGGTAACTTTAATTATAACCACCCTGTATATATATATATATATATATATATATATATATATATATATATATATATATATATATATATATATATATATATATATATATATATATATATATATATATATATATATATATATATAATATATATATATATATATATATATATATAATATATATATATACACGAATTTTTCTTAATGCAACTTGAAAATGACAGAGTCAGAATGGTCCCCCCGAATAAATTTCAGCTGACGACGCCAATGCACTAGCTCAGACAGAACTTACCATCTGGGAAGGGGGGGGGGGGTCATAACAGTACTTACATGCATATAAACTACTGTATAAGGATTGGCAATATAGTATGTTAAAACCAAAACATCTGTAGAGGTCAGTAGCGTAGCCAGGATTTTTTTTTTTCAGGGGAGGGGGCTGTGGGTGGTGCAACTAGAATTTCCCCCTATGGTTGATCTTTATATGTGCAATACAGTTGGCTCTCTGTTTAACGGCGCTCTATTTAACGACTTTCTCTATTAAACGACGGCTTTCACGGTCCCAGATGGTCCACTATAGTGTTAAAAACATTCCATTTAAGGACGATTTCTACTTAAGGTCGATTTTTTGTGGTCCCTTGAAAGTCGTTAAACAGAGCCAACTGTATATGTATTACCCCCATAAATTCCTCCCAACCCAATTCCTTCCTTTTCGCGTCCCTGGAGGCTGGACATAGCCAGCATTTCTTATTTCACAAATTTGAATGTGAAGAAATGGTTCAAATTAAAGGTGCACGTTTTTTTGCCTTTTTTTTTTTTGCTGAGCCGAAACATTTTAGTTTTTATACTTTACATTCACATCAATTACATCATAACTATAATATCAGAATTTTTTGAAAAAAAAAAACAATTTTAAACTATTAAAGAAGTGAATTTCTTCAAAACTTGGAAACAAGGAAAAAAATGTAGGGGAAGTTCACTAAATACTCAATAAGTTTCAGATAAACTTAACTGACTTAATTTTGCTGAAGGACACTTTTTCTGACACAAATTAATCAAAACACATAAAAACATAGAAACATTCTTTTTCATTAAAATAATGAAAATCGTTCATAAACGTAAAACAGGGAGCCGTAACCGACCCTGCCTATATAGTACAGTAAAAATAGGGGTCGGACCCAAACATCCAAAAAAAAAAAAAAAAAGCTAAACCTGGTGCAAATTGTTTATTACCCTCCCAATAAGAACAGGTAAAAAGTCCCACCCTATTGTGCGTCGGGTTTTGGAATGGGGGGCATCTAAAAATTGCAGTTTTGAGTATTTTTTCAGAATTTTTAGAATAAATTTAAAGTGAGAATATTATGTTATACTAAATTTAAAAGCATAAAATTAAAGGTGTTTGACCCCCAAGAGGGATGACAAAACCCACAAATGCTACAGAGCCCCCCTATCCCCGTAAAGCGAAGCAGTACCCCCCGAACCCCCTCCATACATTTCATATGGAAACATTATTTTATGCTAAGAAAATTGTTAGAAATCAAGTGTGTCCATTTTCCAAGAGCGATGGTGGACCTCCTCTCAAAGCTACAACACCCCCCCCTCTGCCAAATAAAATAAATCCTCACCCCCCCCCCCCCCACCTTTTATTTCAAGTAGAAGTATTATTTCATGCAAATCTAAAATGCATAAGTCAGGACTGTCCACCCCATAAGAACAGTAGCTCACGTCCCAAAACGAAATTATGTACTAAAATATTATCCTCCCCCCCACCCCCTCTGATGGTGCACATTTGATTAAATGGCCAGAAAAATAAGCTGAACTGTTTTTTGCTTTCAAATGATTTCTCCTAAGCTTGTAACAAAAAGTCTTCGTTATCAAGATGTTTTTTGGAATCTAGATCCTCAGCAAAATCGTTATTGTTGCAGCTATGTCTAACACAGTTTGTGCATATAATTGAGCACTTCAGTCTACTTTCAGACTTTTCAAATATTCACTATATCCAATGAACCCCTCAGAGCAAGCACAAGATTTGAGACGCAGAAAGTCTTCTAGAGCAGAAGGCTTGGCTGTTGTATTAAGACTTCATTTATATTTCTGTGGTGCTTTCTTTACACTCATCAAAAATGACACTAGCTTTCCCATACTTACAAGTGACCTACACGCTGCATTGCTGGCATATTCCCTTGAAACTTACATATCATTACCAAAAATGTGTTCAAGCGGGTATCTTCCTTCTATTACATATGAGGCAGTGAGAAGCAAAGGGCAAAATTAAAAATTTGGAGATAACCAGTACAAATGGTTGGTGAACCTCTCCTATATCTTGGGGCAAGAAATGGTCCTAGTAGACCTGGTAGTTGCTTCTATACAGCATGATTTAGAAAAAAAAATCAATGAAAGTCTACCTAGGATCTTATCTTTAAACGCATTTTATTCAAAACTTGAAAATGTCCACTTACATCCCTTTTGCTTCTCATTGCCTCATATATGACACCAGCTGTTCGTTCTGTGATGGTGGATGAACCTTTTGCTTCAGATAAAAGCACTTTAACGATACAGGATTTCTTTCCTTCTGAAACCAGATTCATCGAATACTGATGGAGGATCAGCGCATAACTCGTACCAGAAGTTTTTAGCAATTTGTTATTCCATCTTTACTGTTCATACCATTCGATGTAAAAGATGGTTTGGGCTTACACATCTTTACAGATAGTAACTACTCTCGTAACAGAAGCTAAAGACATAACTGTGCTTACCTAATTTACAAAGAAATGCCACAAAATTGTTTGACTTCAATATGATTTGATGTTACTTCCCGAACGTTAAAGGTCTTATCGCAACTCACCTTATCATCAGCGAGCAATACCCATACCAACTTGAGAGGGAAGAAACTTCTGGGGCTTTAGAAACGGATTGAGATTTCCAAACTGGGAGACAAAAAGGTGTAAATATTTAGCATTCTATTGATATATTGCTCATTGCTCTCATCAAGACTTGTTCTATCGTTGAATCACTACAGGTTCTAGACCACCTGAATTTGTCACTGCGTTAGATCGATGGATTGCTGATGTTTGATGTGATCAAATTTTTTTTTTATCGCATAATGTACTCAAAAGTTTCAGATAGAGTTGCAAGTATATGTCCGCATATTTAGCATAATTCACATAACCAGCTGCGTGAAAGAGAGGTAGCTTGGTGTTTGCAAATGAGAACCCCCACCGACTTAGAGGGTGCAGAATTGCAGCATTGCCCATCTCACTATTGGCAATTCCGGTTTGTCCCACCCTTACGGTGATGGCAAAAGATTGTAGAGAAGTTGAAGTAAGTTAATCAAGAAGAAGTAGGGAAACTTTGGTCAATTTGGACTTTTTTTATGCTGCACAGGAATTTTTTTTTCCAGCGCTCTAAACAGTTTAATAACTCCAGTCACAAATAATTTGGTTACTGAGCTCGCTTAGATCTTTTAGAATTATCATTCTGACATTACCATATCATTGTGAGGCATTTTGTACTTCGGAAAAGTTTAAGTCAGGGAAATTTTTTCGTGAACTTCACTGCAAATGTGCACTCACTGTGATTTTGGAATGTAAATCCAGGGTCCCCCCCCCTCAAAGCGATGGCGCACCTCTTAAGTGTGACGGAGTACCCATCAAGAATAAAAGTCCTCAATAAAGAAATACCCCTTGAAAAAACTGCCTTAAAAATTCCAATGACGTAAAGCTGCTCCATGGACACCCCCCCCATTCCCCCCCCGCCTGTACACCCCGGTTAATTAGAATTTTTTTATGTGAGAGTTTATTGTTTTACTATTATAGAGTGGTTTCTGCGAGGTTTCAGAATTTTTTTTAAGTAATAGAAATTATTTTTATTTAAATAGAGGATTATTTCGTCTCCCCTCCCTTCCCCCCAAAACCCGACGCGCAAAGTGCTGGGACTTTTTACCCCTTCTTGCTGGAAGGGTAAGAAGTAATTTGCAACAGGTTTCACTTTTTTTTTGGATGTTTGGGTTTGGCCATTTTTTGGCCTAATTTTACTGTACTAATATCTGTGATCCCTGCCTGTGACTGCACTATTATCTATTAGCCAAAAAACCTTTGCTTAACGAATAAGCGAATTCCTTGTTTCTGTAAGTCGAAATGTATTGTTTTCTCACGGTAACTCAGATTTTCCGATTTTTCACCGAAACCATTACCGAGATTTCCATTCGGGGGGGGGGGGGGGGGAGACTGCAGCCCTCTCTCGCTACGCACCTGGTAGAGATTGACTCGTCCCTTGTTCCGTTACTGACGTTATTTAATAAGCATGAATGTCATAACACTACTTGTAATATAGCGGTGAGAAATTGAATCATAATTCATTAAAGCTTTTCATTTCAGATTCGTATCAAGATGATTCTCCGAATATTCGCATTGATTTTCCTCATTATATCGGTACTGGCGATATCGGTTGACTCTGGTTTCTACAGCATGATGGCAGATGCAATGGGATGGCACGACGGGTGGCACGATGATCACAAAGCAATCAGCTTCGGCATCAAGTCCAAGGGGATGACGGCCATCATACCCATTCCGCTGCCCATTCCCATCTTTACAAAGGAAAAGAAGTCAAAGGATGAAGACAAAGGAGGAGGAGACGAAAACAAGATGGAAATGAAGGGTCCTCCGGCTGGCTGGGACATGCCGTAAGTCGCTTTATCGCAACCTTACCGAAAGATTACCCTGACAAGTGAAATGTGGAAGACTTTTGATTACAATTATGCTAATAACAATGCGAGGACCCAAATACCAGTGACTAAAATCTAACCCTTATGAAAAACGTTATTGTAAAGTCATCGACAAGTTTCAACGGTACTTTTCGGCTAAAGGTACGTCACTTGGTTTGGCGACTTGATTAACCTTCGTGATGTAGCCCTTGGCGACTTGATTAACCCTCATTCTTCCTTGGTGACAACTGAAATATGATTAAAGCGATGGAAGATATCTGTAAGTTTGTGGCAACCCTAGAAATTAGAAATTGCAGTTGTCGAATGTCGCCAACTACGAAATTTTTAACTTTGCAATAACGATAAATAAATTAAAAGCGCCAAAAATATAAAATGCGCTAAGTGGCTTACCTTTACTGGAAAAGTACCATTGCAACAACTTACAAATGTCAGTCCACAGTGATGTCACAAAGTGACACTGCAGTGGCACATTCATATTATTACAAATTAATTGTTATAGTGACGTCGCAGTGAAATCGCATGATATGTTCATGTCACAAATGTGTCATTCGTTACTCCTGAGAGCTGAAACAATTCTATTACTTTGGAATTGTGACCGTTGAAACTCACTATGTTACTTCGCAGTGACATGCTGAGCTATCTGGGGAGGCTATATTATTCATACTTTTTCTACAAATAATTGAAACCATGATATGAGTACCGGAGCAAAAGATTGCTTTTCAGCTAATTTTCAGCTAGTAAAATCTAATGCTAATAGCGATAGAAAAGGAGACAATTCGATATTCATTTTATTAGTAGCTAAAAAAGTTATAAAAGCCCCTAAATATATTTAGAAAATTTTTTGTAAAACGAAAAATAAATTTCTAATTTTGTTCTAATTACCACAAATAATATTAGATGTATCTAAGTTCATAAAGCTCCAAATATGTATATGCTAAAAGTTTTTGTGTGTTGAATACTGCATGCTGACAGAATTCAGCCTAAAAGGAGCAATTCAGAGTATCATATAAATGAGTATTGATGGAAAAAGGACTTCCAGAAGTTGCATCTTTAAAATAATTGGTATTTATGACTTACTGTCGTTCCCAGGTAAATTTCGCTTTGTTTTAGAAAATATGCTACAATTTATCAAATCAGAAAGTAACGTAAAGCTTCTAGGGATATTTTTAAGCCTGTATAACTAATTTAAATCACGAATAACAGTGGAAAAGTTTCTTCAACTTAATAATAGCTTATCATCATTTTATAGCTTTTATGAGATCTCTCAACCATTAATTCTTGTTTCATCTATTAGTATCATTTATTATGCTGGCTTTTATCATAAAAAGTTAATTTTATTACCTATTTATTTATTTTCCCGTTCTAAAAGTACTCTAAAGAAAGAACTTTGTTATAGACTCGAAAAAAAAAATAACAGAATTGAATGCCTTTTTCAGCGGTACCCACCCCCTAAGAGCAAGGGCTCACCATCCCCCTAAATATCGCAAAGTCCCCCAAGGCGAGAGCCCACCAGCAAAGAAAAAATTACCCCTCGAAACAACCCTCTTTAAAATTTCAATGGACCAATCTGCGCCATGCCCCCTTCCCCCTCCTTTAGGTGGGCACTTTTGCCTTTGCTTGAAAAGTAAAATAAGATATGACAACTTTTATAGCATAAAATTTGCAGGTTACTGCTGACACGTGTTTTGAGATTTCAAGGAATCTCTTTTTCAATGCAACAAAGTGTGAGCTTTATGATAAAGGTCAAGACAAAAGAAACGCGGTGGAACAGAAGGCAGTTTAAATAGTAAAAGTTGGAAATTAATAAAATAAAAATGACAAAATGAAACTTGGCCGAAATTTATTACATAATTCCATCAAGAAAAAGCCGTTGTTGTTGTCGTGTGCCAGTAAGACTGGCAATTTGGGGTACAAAGCTTCACTTTTATAACTGTACCTAATTTGATGTGAAGTCCGACTTCCACAGTACAAACGTGCTATAAGGACCTGTTTATAGAGTAGGCCTCCATTCATAGTACAACAACACATTCATTCAAAGGAAGGACAAGGGCAGGAGTGAAAAAGTACATCCCTGCCTGAGCTGGGATTCAAACCCGGGAGCTCTCTATAGCAGTCAGACTCATCTGACCACTAGATGCGGCGGGCGGCAAAAAAGCCGTTAAAATTATACATTTCCAAAAATCCGAGAGACAATAAATATTTTGAAAGAGCATCAGATATGTGAAAATACGGTCCTACTAAATCGGTTTAATAGCATTGCTCAACACTGTGGGAATTCGAATCACTTTTTCAATTTCAACTCTTATCAAATTATCCAAAAATGACCAAATTTCGTCAGATTTTTACTCTTGAGATTTTCTTTCAATACGTATTTTTCTTCAGTTTAGCTTCCATTATTATGTTTGGTTTTTGTTCACTATTTTTTGATGTAAATGGCTTTTGTACTGTGATCAACTAATTTCGATTGTTTTTCCTTCATTTTTATTTTTTCTGCCTTGCTCCAAACCAGCTGTTTCCCAACCTTTTCCCCCTTGTGAACCCCTTTCCGAACTCCGAATGAAGTTGGCCAATCCCTTTGTACTAGGTAACAAGTAACAAGCAAAAAGAAAAACGCACGCACACAACTAACTACACATAGACAATAAAATTTGTGACATTTTTTTTAGTTTGATGCTGCTGCGCGTTTATAATAAGAATGGAAACGTAATTACAAAATATAGAACTACAAATATTGCTACGAACTGAAATGATCGCAAAAAAATGAATGCAAAGCAAATTCACCAAAAAAAAAACTACAGTGATTATTCTGTGTTGAGCTTCTATGAACTTCGAAAAAATTGTGAAAATAAAATATTTGTGGAACAAAGAGGCTCAAAAAAAAAAAAGTTTGGCTGAAATTTTTCTGACCCTACAGTACATTTATCTCTATTATCAATAAATCAGAAGTCAATTAAAGAATGATCTTCAAAATACACTGGTGTGCAAAAATTAAGGACGAAGTCGAAAAATCAGCATATCAGCTGAACGAAGAGGCAGAGCGGACAGAAAGACCAATCAGGAGATTAAGTACGGTGATGTACGGTAGCACATGCGCAGATATGCAGGCAGCCGTAATGGGGGAGTGTCTGAGTAGTATAAAGCATGTTGTCGGTGTAAGATCAGTATCTCTGGCAAAGAGATTGCACGCCGTATAGCAGTTAAAATCACACCGAGTTGCTGCTTCAGCGAGAAATGGCGAATAATCAATCTGTTAGACGACATCTGGATGCTTTTACCCGAGGTCGAGTCATTGGGAAGTTGGAGGAAGGCCGCAGTGTGACAAATGTGGCTGCAGAGTTCGGAATTGCTCACAGCATCGTTTCACGACTTTGGAGATAATTTCAAACTACAGGAACAGCTATCCGGGGGTTCAGTAGTGGTCGTCCACGAGGAACCACACCCGCAGATGACCGGTATATTGTCTTACAGGCCAGATGAAACAGGCGGCAGACAGCGGGAGAAATCGCTCGACACGCGACACAGGCGACTGGACGACCGATATCGCGTTTTACCGTGGCCAGAAGACTGCACGGTGGTGGTCTATTTGCACGATGCCCTATACGGTGTGTACCTCTAACGCCTGCCCATCGGAGAAGGCGTTCTCCTGTGGTGCCGGGAACACTGGAATTGGAGAGACAATAAATGGGGACGAGTACTCTTTACAGATCAGAGCAGGTTCAGTCTGAGTAGCGATTCTCATCGCATACTCATCTGGAGAGAGCGGGGAAGCAGCAAAAATCCCTCGAACATCATTGAAAGGGACAGGTATGGAGGTCGCAGTGTTCTCGTTTGGGGAGGCATCATGCTTGGTAGTCGTACAGACCTTCACATCTTCGATGCAGGTTCAGTTAACGGGATCCGTTATTGTAACGAGATTCTTCTTCCATATGTGCGTCTTTTTAGAGGCGCTATGGGTCCGCAGTTCCTTTTCATGGACGACAATGCACCATGTCATCGCACAGTAGCTGCCGAACAGCTCTTAGACAGTGAGGATATTGAACGTATGGATTGGCCGGCACGATCTCCGGATCTCAATCCCATCGAGTATGTATGGGATTTCAGACTCTTGGCAGCTCGTACGATTCGGGAGCTTCGATTGGCGCTGCAAGACGAATGGGCAGCAATGCCTCAACAACTCATTGACACCCTCATTCTCAGCATGGGCAGACGCTGTGAAACCTGCCTAGCAGTCGGGGGAGATCATATCCCCTACTATAGACCGGATGTTTCTTGCTGGACACCCATCACAGGGATGTTTCGGCCTTCAGTCGCATCGCGCTCCATGCTACTTTTTCAATAAAGCTTCTTTTTATCCCTCTGATTTCTCTTTTAGTAAGTGTTGCTTACATCACACATGTCCTTACGTATTGGGGATCTTACGGTATTAAATGTGTTGATTTGGAAAGCTTTTGTACAAAGTTATATTGAAAAAACCGTCTCGTCCTTAATTTTTGCACACCAGTGTACTTTTCAGGGAACTCTCAGATTAACTAAATGAACTATTTTTTCTTACAGTAAAATGAGAAAGATCTAGATTTAAGTCATCTCAGAAAGGACTACGAGCCAAGCTGTTTGATAAAGATTTACTGCTTAAATTAATCGTTTGATTGCAGAAGAATTTTCTTGTAATTATGCTATAAGTACGGAGTAATCTGCGTCTATTCAAAAATAATAGAAGCGTCTGTTTTCAATAAACACATTTCCTCTAATTTTTACACAAAAGGTAATTTTTAACAAAACAAATATTGTTCAGCACACTCACTACAAGAGAAATTTTCTACACAAATTTCATAAATTCTTTACTTATAAATAGCACAAACTAAGTTACATGGTTAAATTCCGTTGATTTTTTTTTTAATGCGTAAACCTCACACTGCCGAACTTTCACCCCCACGAAAATTTTCTATATCAATCAATTTTTAATACTTTCTGTGGTATTTTTGGTTTGCTAGCCATTCTTTCCTTTTTTCGATAATAAAGCTCAAGGTAAATTGCAGCCTAAGTAGTGTGAAAATTATAGCAACAAACAACAGCGTGATCACACTTCTATCACATTTTTGACTCAACACAAGAGAAGAGCGATAGCTCTTCGTCAGACTCAAATGGAACTAAACATCAAAATATTTTAGACGCTCGTATATGCTCCATTCTCCATGTAATGTTTTCATCAAGTTAAATTAATCTTTCCGATCAAAAGCTTCTGAGGAAACGAACGCTTTCAAATTCTTTCATCTGAGGACATTGTATCTATAAGTACAGCTTTTTCAGCTTGGCTTCAGGGATATCACCTATTATTGTCAGTGGAAGCGCTAAAACCGACACTTTGCAATGACAGACTAAATTATTTAATTGTAAAATATGTCAGGAAGTATGCAAATATTTTCAAGCTAAGAGTATCAAATGTGCGAGAAACAAATGAATAAAAAGGAGCAAAATTTGCTTGAAACCGCTTGAGCATGAAACTTCATCAGAAACCAGGCATGTTAAAACTCCGCCATTACAATATTTTTTTTGGCGAACCCCCCGGGGGTTCACGAACCACCGGTTGGGAACCGCTGCTCTAAAATAAATGTTACAATTGCTACGTTACATTCGTTGTTCTTCTTCATCATTCGCTGGTTTCATTTTTGGGACAATATTTATTGCTTTTCGGATGTTTTGGAAATTTATTACTTGATAGTTTTTTTCTTAATGGGTTCATGTAAGAAATTTTGGCTTTCGTTTGAAGTTTCATTTTGTCGTTTTTATTTTCTTTATCTCCAATGTTTGCCTTCTGTTCAGATAAATGTCTCCCTTAATTGACTCAGGCTGCAAATTATTTAAAACTTTTAAACAGTTAAAACCGATTTCCAAAACAAAAATGTCTCTTGAAAAAAAAAACTATTAATAAACATTTTAAATTCAAACGATTTTTTCTAACATTTAAGTATTACAAGAACAAGCGAAGCAGGTAATAGAAGTGAAGCGCAAAAAATATTCTACTCATTATAAATTTTGAAACTGAATAAATAAAAACATCAGACCGCGTAAAGAGAAACATATAAATTAGGTTTCTTTGACCCTGTTGCTAAAATTCCAAAAACCATGTTTCGAAGTTTATGAAACAAATCTCTTTTTTTTTTAGAATGCCTGCCGGAGACTGGTGGATGTAATGAAACGATGATGTTCTTGACTACAAGATGGATTCAACAGCTGGTCTGATGAATTCTATTCAAATGTATTTTCATCATGCATCGAGACCACTTTACTTTTCTTCATTCATTTTTTTATTTGGTGATATAAACTATTTAATATTACTTGATATATGTGTGTTATTCATTTATATAAGTATTCACATTAGAAGAGTTGTAAGACGAAAATAAATATACTACTGCAAAAATAATTTCCAAATTTCAGAACAGAAGAAATATTCTTTTTCACTTCGTGCGATTTACTCTTTGAAGCAAAATGGCAGAGTGGTTAAACTTACCACATCAAATTAAAAAATTGACAAAAGCTTATTGAAGGTTAAAAAAACATTTTTATTAAGAACTGTTAGTTTGAACGTATATACAGGGCACTTAAATAACATATCAAAAACAGGGAGCGTAAGTCCTATCAAAGGGGGTGACTTTCGTCACATCAAAACATCGAAATCCTACATTCATCGACGGTAATTCAGTGGCGGCTGAATGCTTGATTCGAGTTCATGCTAGGGAGCATTGAAGTGCTGTTGCCATTCCAAATCAAATAATTTTCCACACCTTTTAGGAAAGTCTTCGCAATGATTTGCAACGAAGAATATAAAACCTCTCTGAAGGTGTTGCTATATCAAGAAAATTGTACAGAGATTAAATGTGGCATTAACGAAGTCAATTTTAACTCATTTTAGATTAGACATGCTGTTTCTTAAGTAGTGTTTAAATCATCTTTATGTATTAATAGTCAAGCCGTTTTCTTTCGGTACCGATTTCTCCTCTGTTTGTGAATCGATTTTCTCCATTCATTTCTTGTTCAGTAGCTATTGCCGAGTTTTAGTGTCATCAATATATTTTTTTTAATCAAACGCTAATTAACGGATATGTAAATTAAAAACGCATTTTCGTCCTAAATGGCTCTTTCTACGCGGACGGATGGTCCAATTTTTTCGAATTTGATATGGTTGAAAAGGTCTTTAAAAAATACTTCTAACGAAGAAATTGTCAAGGCGCCTAAGTCCAATAACCAAATTCCGCTAGAAAAAAGTTATAAGCGTTTTTTAGTTAGTGAAACTCAAAAAATTTTAATTTTATCTCTTTTCCATTGTTCAAATTCATTGTTGGAAGCATGAAACATTAAGTTTTAATTCATTTTTTAAACCGCTTTTTCTATACGAAAAATACATTTTAGTGTTTCGAGTTTGGTATAGTTAGAAAGATCGTGAAAAATACTTCTAAAAGCGTTTACCCCCCCCTCCCTCGTTTACGGCTCAAAAACGGAAATTCGCTACCATGACTAGAAAATGAGCTAGAAGCAATTATAAGTTAGCGAAAATTCATTTTTATTTGATTTTTCACGCGACTTAGCGTGAAGAAATTGCTGGATAATGTTATGTGTTGCCATTTCTCGCTTGAGCGTAAATAAATTAAATTCTTGCATTTGGTTTTATTATTGAGGTTTTTTGGGTAACTACGAGAAATTTAAATATTTTCATTTTGATAATGTTTTCGTGATTTTAATCTTTACTAATAATAAAGCTGAAAGTCTCTCTGTCCGGAGGATATCTGTAGGATGTCTGTGACGCGCATAGCACCTAGACCGTTCGGCCGATTTTCATGAAATTTGGCACAAAGTTAGTTTGTAGCATGGGGGTGTGCACCTCGAAGCGATTTTTCGAAAATTCGATGTGGTTATTTTTCTATTCCAATTTTAAGAACAGAAATATCATAAGATGGACGAGTAAATTACGAAATTATCATAATGTGGAACCGTAACATGAGCACAAGTCAATTGGCGAGATACGAAATTATCATAACGTGGAACCGTAACATGGGTACAAGCCAACTGGTGAGAAAATTCACCATACATTATTTGTAAATATACAGGCGAACCAAAAGACCTTTTAATTTTTCTATTACGGGCAAAGTCGTGCGGGTACCACTAGTATTTAAATAAATTACTTTCCGGAGTGAAGGTGGATTTTCAGTTTCGATAAAATCACCTTCTTAAAAAAAAAAAAAAAAAAAAAAAAAAAAAAAAAAAAAAAACACACACACACACACACACACACAGCTCCCAATAATAACTGCATTTGCTGTCACCACAAACAGATCTCAAGGTGAAACTTTTGATAAAATTGGCGTATTATTACGACGTCCAGTGCTTTCGCATGGACAATTATATGTTGCCGTGAGTAGAGATTGTTCATTTAACTGTTGGAAATTTTATATTTCTAACGGCAAAGGTCATGCCTACTTTTACAAAGAATATTGTTTGTACAGAAGTTTTACGTATTAAAGGAGTTTTGCGGTATCATTTCATTCAGGAAGACATCCATAATTTTGAAATTGGCGAACTTTATCCATTGGTGTCAAATTTTTGGCACCAATACTAAGGCGAGAAATATTTTTTTCTTTTGTATTCGTAAAAAAAAGAGTTGAGAAATGTCTATTTTCGAGGAGCTGACTGCGAATGAAGTCCCTCTTTAAGGTGGGGTTTATTAAATTTTAACCGTTCGTGACAAGGGGGAGGAAATAAATGACAAGAGGGATATACAATGGGGAGAATGTGATATCAAGCCTTTTTTTTTTTTTTTTGACATGAACGTTTATGATAACAGTTTGAGATATGGCAAAGGGAAGAGGGGGTATGGTGAAGTGCGAAACTTTGCGATAAAAAGTAGAGGGATCAAAACTTTTGAACGGTGCATTAGTCAGTTGGCGCTCTTCAGCTATTGGCATCAAATTTTTGGCATCAATTGCAGCACGAGAAAAGTTTTTCTTTTGCATACGCAAACGAAGAGTAGGGAAATATATATTTGCCTACAGTTACCACAAAACAGGGACTGTCCCCGAATGAAGTCCCGCTTTAAGGTGCGATTCACGAAATAGTATGTTTGTGACAAGAGAGAGGAAAGAAAGGACAAGAGGAACATACAATGGGGAGAATGTGACAACAAGTCTTTTTTTTTTTTTAATAGGAACGTTTATGAAAAACAGCGTCACATGTGACAAAGGGAAGAGTGGGTATGGTAAAGAGCGAAACTTTGAAAAATGGGGAAAGGGTCGAAAATGTTGAAAAGTGTGACATCAGTTATGCACCACCCTTAACCATAAACAAATAGCAAAGACGACCTTTTTTAAAAATTGTACTATTATTGCGAAGTCCAGTGTTTTCGAATGGACAATTATATGTTGCCATGAGTAGAGTTCGTCCTTCTGATACTTGGAAATTTATATTTTTAATGAGGAAAAAGCAATTTACTCAATAATAGTAGACGTTTTACAAGTAATATTGTTTACACAGAAGTTTTACGTATAATTTGAGTTGTGATGCTTCATTTCATACGCGAAGATTTTGAAAAATGGATAATTGACGATTTTTATCCATTGGCGTCAAAATTTTTGTTTCCAATGCCAGCGCGAAAAATGTTTTTCCTTTCCATACGTAAACAGAGAGTAGGGAAATATCTATTTGCATAGGGTTAGCACAAACCAACATGGTATTCAAAATAAAATTATTCAAGCCAAGAATTTGACAACCACACCAATTTTTATATGCGGTTGTCTCCTTCAGTAAAAAGTACTACTTTTAGTCACTAAAATTGATAGAATAAGCAAAAAAAAAAAAAAAGTGGAGCCAGAAAAAACTTTTATTTTCACAACAGTTATTTTTAATTATTTTTTTTTAAAGTCCGATTCTGAAAATAAGGTGCTGTCCTTATGACGTTACAAGTGATGTACTTTGGCACGCTGCTCCATTACCGCTCTAAATGTTTACGCTTTATTGTCAACCGCGTTTCCAGGTTATGATAATTTGCGATATGCGCTAATGGCATCAGTGAATGGCATTTCATCGCTTTTGATGCAATGTGCAGAAGCGTAAAAAATGAATTTCAATCTGCGCATCGATTAAAATAATTGTTAAAAAATGTTTTTTTTTTTTTCAAATTATTTAAAAAATGGCTAAAACCCATGTTTTTAAGCATGCTCTTTCAAAAAAAAAAACTTTTAAAATTTCAGAAACTGCCCCATTACCGAAATATCCGCTTTCATCCATTTATTTTGAGATTAACAGACAAAAAACAAAATTGGAACAAATTATTACTATTTAATATTGTGTGTACATGTAAATATTGTATGTTTCCAGATATACAGTAAATATGAGTAAGAGTAGAAATAAAAATGTTTTAAATAGTTAAATTCATACAAGTTTTCTCAAATATTCGTTTATGATTATGGTCGAATTTTGACCACTGGGCAAACACTAGTATATCTTATTTCTCACTGGATTTTTTTTTTTTTTTTTTGTGAGTTACGTCATAATTTTCTTAATACTTCAAGCAAATGTCATAAGTATAGCATAATTTTATAGAATATTTTCACCGCTACAAGAGAAAAATAAAGACGTAATTCACATTTTAACTGTTTTAAAAAAAATACACTGAAACAAACCGGATTTTCCATTCCTTTTTCGGTTTGATTGTAAACTTCTGCTTGTGTGTGCATTGATAAAAGGCAAACCTGTGCTGCCATTTAAGAAGGACCAATTAAAGTAAGAATGATATCGCTACAGGAATGTATTGTTGGTGCGTGATAATATGACTAGCCAATGTAAACAGTGATGTGGCATTTACAGTTTGATGTCTAGTAAATCATTTGAAATTTTAATACTTGCAAGAGGCTAAACCTTTTTTAACAACATGTAAAATTTGAGCTAGGAGGAAAATGTTCCTAAACTGTTTTCTTAATTTTCTGCGATTTTTACTCATCTTTTTATTAGTAACCAATTTTTATATCATATCTTTCCCCATCCACTCAGTTCAACTGAACTCCATTTAGTTTATCTGAGGGGATATATTTTGGAAAAAGGGGTGGTTGGCAACAAGAAAAGGAAGAACAAGAAAAGTGGGGCTGTGAAGGAGTGGACTGAGAGCACGGTACGCTCTCTCTATACTTTTCTGCTTACACTGCAATAGATCAGTGAGGGTGAAGATTGGTAGAAAATAATGTAAGAGGCAATAGGAGCTTCTGGAGAAACGCAATCTCCAGCATTGTGCCAATAGTATGATTTAAGTCCATCTAGCTGTATGTGGATCATCTTTTAGTGAAGCTGAAGGTCTGGGTGTTTACCAGCAGATGATTTAGTCCGCTAACATAAATGTTTGAAGTCAATGAGGTCGTTTCCAAAATTTTAAAAGTATTTTTTTCTGAAAGAGCATGCTTAAAAACATAGGATCTGACCATTTTTTTGATAAATTTGTTTACGTTTAATATTTTTAAAAAATTACTTAAATCGGAGCGATTTTATTGTTTACGGCTTCTGCCGATGACATCACAAATGATGAAATGCCATTCAGTGTTGCCATTCACAGTGCAAAATATTTAATTCGCATCTTTACTCACGTGTATTGGCAACGATATGGTTGGTAGCAAGCGTAGAGTCGATTTTAATTCGCTGCTTGATTATCATAACGTGGAAACGTAGTAGAGAGATGGGGCAAAGTGCATCATTTGTGACGTCATAAAGACCACGCCTTGTTTGAAAAATCTTACATTTAAGAAATTAATTTAAAAAAAACTGTTGGGAAAAATGAAAGTATTTTCTGGGTCCATGTTATTATTATTATTATTTTATTATTATTATTATTATTATTATTATTTTTTGCTCATTCTATCCATTTCAATTATTAAAAGTATTACTTTTGACTGAAGGAAACCACCCCATTGTGGTAACTACCTTCGGGTGTTTCTGCTGGACCTTTTGAGGTTGAACTTTTCTATGTGTCTTCTTATGCCCCAAGATGTGTACTGTGAAACCGCATGTGTCCATCCCACCAACATTGCCTTTTTATTGAACTGTAAGTATGTCTGAAGTTGAGAATTAATGTTTGTAATATAATCGTGTTAAATAAATATGCTAATCTGATACAGGCTTTGAATCTTTTGATGAATTCCTTCACCTTCCGAAACCTGTTCTATTAGATGGTAAAATACAACGCATAAAACTGTAATTGATAAAATTAGAATAGTTTATAAATCAATTTTTAAAAATAAAAATACCCCTAATTAATATTTTGCTTATATCTTTTATTATGAGCAGAAACAATGGTCTTTTTAATTTTTTAAAGACGTTTTAGATTAGGGATTTCTTGCTTCCCAATTGACTAAGGAAAACGAAATATTTAAATACTCTTTAACAAATGCACAATACTTCTTGAAACTTCATAAACTCATTAGGCTCTTATAACTACGAAACGAGTATGCGTTTTTGAATCATTATTTTCTTCACTTGGAAGTAATTGAATCCTATAATTTTCTAACCGGCAAACATGTCGATTTTTACATTTGGTATTTTTATATGGCTGCTTTACAGCAGAAATGAAATAAAATCTTCAAACTCAAAACATATACAACGCAATCATTCAAAATGAAATCTGAAAAAAAAAAAAAAAAAAAACTGTTAAAACCACTTTATTAACGATAAATGCAAGTTAGGCAACTTGCAAAATAGCGGTAAGCAAGTAAAAACAACGCAAATAATTGAATTTTGAGATGGCCATTAATATATCATGATAATTATTTTTGGTGAAAAGCTACGATCCATGAAAAGTTGACCATCACCAGAGGATCTCAGTGGTGGCGCTCTCAACTTTAGTAAAAAGCACATTTTTGTGTTTTTACGTATTCCTGAAACGCATCGTTTGACTATATCTATGAGCTCCAAAGGGCCACACAGCAATATTTCACACACACACACACACACAAAAAAAGTCTTGACATGCCTCGTTAGCGTTTTAGTTTTGGTTTTTTCTTAAAAAAATCACTTTGTCATATGATTGAATAATTACATTTAACATCCATTCGACTGATTCGTTTGTTCTAATTTTCGGCTCATCTCTTTTCTTTCCATTCTTCCTTCTTTTTTTTTTCTTTTTGTGTCGTGTTTGTGTGTGTGTGGCATTTCTAGGTGGTAAGTGGAGCTACTTCCCTAATGATGTATTGTGAGAAAATATGAATATCACATTAAAATTCCGTTCAATTTGAAATTCAATAATTTTTCCATAGTTGCGATTTTTAAACTGAGAGTAATCAAACCCCCCAATTTTTGGAAGAATGAGAAAGATTAATTTGCTCTCCTTTTGATGTTTAACCAATTTATGTTGATTAAATCGAGTGATTTCAATTTTTGAAATCTGTTACTTTAGAGAAAGAAGCTTTCTTGTAAAGCCCCCGGGTGACTTTCAGCAGAGAAGGGGAGGACCCCCAAGTTAATTTGAGAGTTTATAAAATATATTAATAATTTAATCCTGAAATTTCCCCCTAATAAATCTTAAATTATATTTCCACTACAAAATTCCAATGAAACTCGAATACTATGTTGCTGTGAGAGGATGGACACATGTGCCGCTTTAGGAAATCATACATAAAATGCGGCGGTACACAGTTTTGTACGAATATGTTTGAAACTATACTTATATTTCTTCTTCTCTAAATTTTGAATTCAAATTTTATTGGCTGCTTTAGAATTACCCTTAATATAAAGATTTTTAAGATTAACTTCTTGAGCGTTATTATCAAAAAATCATATGCAGTTAACGTCGGTTAATTGAATCAGTGGTTTATTGAACCATCCGCTTTGATGAAGCAAATCGTCAAAAACAGCAAAATCCAGCTTTAGTGAATTAGTCGCATTATTGAATCAGCCACTTTATGGAATCAAAACTGTTCAGAGCAAACGTGATTCATATGAGAGACTGCCACTGTACTGGTGTTTTTTTGATACCTTTCGATAAGAGCCAAGTTTTTGAATAGTCTTGAGATTTAAAAAGCATTTGTTATATTTTATTGGATATTTTGGGTTAGTGGCTTCGCGCCGAAACTTATTTGAATTTACTACCCCCTCAGAAGTTTCTACCCAGGCTAAGGGCCCCGACTTGCCCCAAGGATACATTTATTTTACTATTTTATTTCTGAAATCTAAGTAAAAAAAAAAAAAAACTCCTAGAATTCTTTTAAGCTCTTGCTTTTGATTATTCGTTTATTCAATATTTATCAAGTTCATGCTTTTCCACAACCAATGTACACCAATGATTTATTTATTTTAATATACAAGCAAGACATCTTTCTTACACTAATATAGGAAATTACCTGAGTGGTGTCCGAACCCACAACGCGAATCTCACAGACGGATCGCAAAGAAAGAGCTTTCACAGTTTGACCGCAAGACCGGTTTTCGTTTGGCTAATAAGAGTTTACCGGCTCTGAAGGGCCGATTCTGACCTTTACGCCGCATGTGCTTTGATTTCTAATGAAACCATAGTGCAAGATTCCATCAAAAATTTAAGTTTTTAAAACAATGATACTACACACTTCAGAATTCGTGTGACGTTACACTCATTAATGCTTGGTAACCTTACACATTTTTTAGTGTGTGTTCTGAAGTTGTTCGGATATTCCCAATGTCAATAAACTGATACACGTGGGGGAGAAAACCTCTAATACACTATTTTAAACCTGAGTATCATGGTTCCGAATGGTATTTGAAAAGGATCGGCACAAATGGTTCCGCTTAAAATATTTTCTTGCCTCATTCGTATGGTATATAAATTCCAGAGTAGCATGTAAGTGCTAGTAGCAAAAGCACACTAATTCTAGAGTCTATGGGGATATACTATATTAGAGTTTTCATAGCGGAAAATACTGCTGACATTTCTTACCAGGGAACCACACGAATAGTGTAATAATTTTTAAAAAATTAATAGGTTGCAATTTTGTAAAGTGAGAAAAAGCGGCCTTCTATTACTCACCAACTCGTTCAATTAGGAGGTTTTTTAAATTTTCGGCAGACTGACTGCGTGAAACTGAACTGGTAGGAAAAGAAGAGTTTCGTACTATATTTTGATCTTTTTAGCTTTTAATATTTTGTATTTTTAGGAAAATTTGAACAAAATTGATGTGCAATTTTTTTTACATTTGCATTTTTTTTCAATTTTCCGTGATGCTAAGCTTTAACATAATGTAAAGCGTAAAAATACTCCCGACTACATTTTAACAACATATTTCTAACTTTAATTGCTTTCATAGGCGTTAAAAATATCTCTGACTGGAATTGTAACTTGGTACCGAGAACACCTAGTTCTTTCCACGATGTTCGTACTTAAGATAATAAGCTCAGTAATAAAATCTAAGTTTGAAATTTCTTTGTTGAATCTTCACACGCTTAAGTAACGAAATTAGAACATGTTTCAGTGTATAATGCTTTTCTTATTGAAAATTCTTTTTACTGAAAATAATACTTCTCTCTCCTTTACCCACTTGTTTAAACTGGTGACGTGTCGGATCGTTAATAACGTAGATTCGCGAATAAGGATAGGGATACGGACCTAAACTGTTTTACCCAATTAAATCCTTGTGCAAGTGTAAAATTTTTGATGAAAAGCGCCCCAACTTCTTTAAAAATTCAATCTATAGTGAAAAAGTTACCCAGAATATGATTTTTCTGAAAAGAAGTTCAAAGAGAGCGAAAGTAGTAGGAGCGAACTAGTGATGGGCATAATCGAGTTCTCATAATCGAATCACTCGATTATTCAAGATCATTCGAGAACTCGATTATCGTATCTTGAGTTCTCGATTATCACTTCTCGAGTTCTCGAGCGATGAACTTCTCGAGTACTCGATTATCACTTTTCGAGTTCTCGAGCGATGAACTTCTCGAGTTCTCGATTATCACTTTCTGAGAACTCGAGCGATCAACTGCTCGAGTTCTCGATTGTCACTTTCCGAGTTCTCGAGCGATCAACTGCTCGAGTTCTCGCTTTGAACTTCTCGAGATCTTGAGTTCTCGAGATGTCAATCACTCGAGCAGTGTTATTCTTCAATCGATTGATAATCGAATGAACCTCTCAATATAGTTGACTTCTGACAAGGGTGCCCACCTGTGGAGGGGGGGGGGGTCATAGCGCAGACTGTGCTATTGACATTTTTAGGGGGTGTTTTAAGGGGTATTTTTCTCATTTGTTGGGGGGAGGTCTCTGCGATATTGAGGGTGGGGGGGGGGGCTTGACCTCAGGGCGGGTGCTTCTGAAGTGTTTTAGTTGCAGGGGTGGATCCGTCATTTAGGCGGTCAAAGGGCTGACTTTGAAAAGTTAATGATTTTACTTATGAATGAGCATGGTTTTTTTCTGTCTTCTGAAAAAATTTGCATCGAAACCTTTTAACCCTTCCCCAGAAAGACGGGCTGCGCTGAGGAACCCACAGGAGAGGTGGGTCATTGCACAGACTGAGCCATTGAAATTCCTAATGGACGTTAGACTTTTTTAGGGAGTGTCCTTCTTGAGGGGGAGAGAGGATCCCTAATTTTAAAAAGTGTGCCAGCACACTTGAGGAATAGATCCCCTTGCGATCTAAATGGTATTACAATCAAATAATTGCCTTACGAATGTTTAATTCGAATAGTGTTATAATCGAATGTATACTGTTGAATGCTTGATTATCAAATGATTCTTTGGGGATGCTTGGTAGTCTAATGATATGTTTTGAGCGAAAGGTGTTAATGAATAAACACATGGACGGGTCTGTGGGAGACATGTGTTGTGTCTCCCGGTGGTGGAAGTAAAGGTTGGATGCGCTTATATAAGGTTCTAACTTGAGAGGTATTAAAATTATAGTTCAGGTAAAAAGGGGGAATACTTAAGTTGAAAACCTGAGGGGACGTCTTCCCCCTTACGTTCACCTTCGACTATACGATTGGGTAATGATACAAGTGTAATAGGCAATAACAAACGTTTTAGAGCCCAAATATACAGATCACTGCAGACACGTGTTTCGGGGTTTCAAGGAACCCTTTTTTCAACGCAAAATAGTGAGATTGTGGATGTAAGGACATTACTGGATGTCTTTACGGACCATTCATTAATTACGTAAGGGTCCCGTGGGGGTGGGGGTGGAAAAATGTCTGCATACTTTGGGGGGGGGGGTTCAAACGCATTCTTAAGCAGTATTTTCCAAGCCGATGTTTCATTTGCGTCTGGAAAATAAAAACGTATTAGGATGACTTTTTTATTTGTTTTACGAAGAATTAATTATGTAAAACATAATAAAAGAATTGCACTATGTATGGCATGTTTTATTTTAAACTACTATCGCATCATATACAAAAAAATGTCAAAAACACATTCAGTCTAGATTCCAACTTTTTAGTAAATATTTCTTCACGCAAAAAGGTTTAATTTAATAATAGTGAATTAAATTTGGATTCCAGTGATATTAGATTAGTTATTTCATTATTTTTAAAAACGAAATGGAATCTTACGTAAGAATAGGGGGAGGGGTTTGAAAAACCTTACGTACCCTTACATGGGGGAAGGGGTCAAAAATGGCCAAAATCATCCATATGTAACAAAGGAATGGCCCCTTATATGTAAAAGCTTACTATTTTGTTGAAAAAAGGGTACCTTAAAACTCCAAAACACGTTTCTGCAGTACTCTGTATATTTGGGATACAAAACGTTTGTTATTTCATGTTACTTCTCGGAACAAAGGTACTTAGTTATTTCTTAATAAAACAAGTGGTTAACTTCTCGTGTAATTCATTCCTATGGGTGCAAATAAGAGGGGAGGGGGGGGGAGGAGTTTTGACGTAAACTGCGGGATTGTAATTTTTAGGGGATTTTGTCTTTTTTGGGGGTATTGCTCTTGGGGGAAAAGCTTCATAGGTGGTGCTATTTGCTCTTGAAATGGATAGATTTGGAATAATTTTTAAAATCGAATGATTGCTTTTCTCTTGCTTTATTCGAATGGGGTAATAGTTGAATGTTTGGCTTCGAATTTTCGATAATTGAGAGATTCCTTAATAATCGAACGATATTTTTAGAACGAAAATTGTTAATTATCATATGAGCAGATTTATGGAGGGGCATGTGTTGTGTGAGTGGCGGATACAATGGAGGGTCGTGGGGGTCCTAACCCCCCCCCCTGAACTCTCGAGAATAGTATCCGTACACATTGTGTTCAAATAATTTATGCATAAAATGCAAATGATGACAGTATCTTATCTTTTCAATACATCAATTATTTTTCAAAGAAAATATTTGAACTACTACTTTGTTTTATTGCTTATGAAATTAATTTGCAACGTTTATTCCCAATTATGTGCCTTATTCCTGACCGATTTGGGGCTTTTTATTGACCCCCAAAAAAGTTTCAGAATTTTTTCGTACTTAAAATGGGAATTTCGTTCATGGGGGAGGGCTTTCTTCAGCATGACCCCCACCCCCCTTCAAATGGTTTTCTGTATCCGCCCCTGGTGTGTTCCGGTGGTGAAATCTTGAAGCAAAGGATAGAGAAACGCTATCCATACTGTTTTGAACTTGACAGTTATTAAGATTAAATACATACGTATA
The DNA here is from genome assembly GCF_026930045.1 of Uloborus diversus. Lineage (NCBI taxonomy): Eukaryota > Metazoa > Arthropoda > Arachnida > Araneae > Uloboridae > Uloborus > Uloborus diversus. The sequence goes on along the minus strand of NC_072731.1, from coordinate 186,132,845 downwards.
TACAATTTTTATTAAAAAGTGAGGGATAATGATAATATGGGCAAGTCGTTGGGCGACACTAGCAGGTTTAAACTTGAGAGTTGTTAAACTTAAAAATATATTAAACCGGTATCAAGGGCTTCCATATAGGGGGGGGGGGGCAAATTGGGGGCTCAAGCCCCCTCCCCCTTCTTTGAAATTAGGACATCCTTGCTTTTAGTACTTTTTTTTTTTTTTTGCAAAAATGTAAAATCATTTCTTCTCCAGCAATTAATCAATAAGTTATTAAAAATGTCAAATTTTAATAACTCTAATCTGTACTGAAATCGGTTTCTATGGGGAAAATATCCTATTAAACCATGGGGAAAATATCTGAGCCCCACCCCCCCTTAAAATTTTGCATATGGGCGCCCTTGACCGGTATGGTACAAACCGTGTAATTGAAAATTTAATGTAGTCTTAGCCCTTTTTCGGATTATCGTTTCTTGGGGGAGGGGGGGGGGATTGTCATAAAAAGCTCGCACAGGGGACGGACGGACACCCCTGTCATTCTATAAGGTTTTAGAATCAAATAATTGCTTCTCAAATGTGTCACCCTTGTCATTCTATAAAGTTATTGAATCAAATATTTGCTTCTGCTTTTTTTTCTAATGGGGTTACTCAGAGAGCACACTTCGTTAAGTAAACGTTTTAAAGCGATTGTTAACGCTGTGACAGCCATGTTAAAACGTTTATGAAATGTTTAAACGCAAGGTGTTTATAATTCAGTGGTGCCCCCCCCCCCATGACGATGACACTCATCCCTCAAATGCGACGTTGAACCCCCTAAAATAAATTAAAGCCCGCTTAAGTTACCCTCTCCCCTTCAAAACTTCAATGGCGCGGTCTGCGCCATTTATCCCTCTCCCCCGCGCTCTCTCTTGTATAATATATTTGTTGTGGAATGCTCGGTTATCGAGCATCTCGGATGATTTGAAAACCGAATACGTAATTTGCTTTTTAAAGAAACTTGACAATCAATTTTAACCTATTTGAGGACCAGCGCACGGAAAATGAAACGTAGCTACGTAACCTTAAGTTCCGAAATGGACCGTTGCGAGCTTAAGCATTTTCAGCAGTTTTGCCTCAACTTTACAAAAAAAAAAAAAAAAAACCATAAAGTCAGCACATTAATTGACTGAACTTTTTTAAGTTGAGTAAATAATATACTAATCAACATTTACGAAACTATAAGGAATATGACATAAACAGAAGCGAGTAAAACAAGCAAAATACTTAAATTTAATTACCCACGCGAAAATAAATGCTACGCACACAAGAAGTCACAAATATCTTGCGTATGGAATTTCAAAAAAAAAAGAAAAACTATCTGTATAAAATGTAATTTTTATTTAAAAATTGGGCCGAAGAGTGGAAGCTAAAATTAATCCCACACGACAAACTTCAATATTTCTTTTTAATGCACTCAGAAACATTTCAACTTCACTCCCAACACTTTTACTGTTATTGCATATTCCTAAAGTCGACGAATGAAAAATAAAAATAAAAAAGAGCGGATCAAGAAAGAAAAAAAATAATCATGAACTTCAATGCACTTCAAGTCACACTTGTACACTTTTCAATGCGCCGGGAGTCCCAATCCTCTGGAAAACGCAATCAGAATTATTTTACCCTCCCTCCTCATGTATTAATCAGATAAATATACTCAACTACTCTCAACAAGTACATCGAAAAAAAAAGCAAAGCTATAAACTAGGAAAGAATGAGTACTTTTGCGCAGAGCAACTATTCCCCTACTTGTTTACATTATTAACTTCGTGTTTGAGAGTCCGAAACCATTCGAAATAATCACGTGATAACTGAAAACCATTAGTTTAAATGCATAACCGTTCGAATAAATCACTCAGTCGCCCAAATGGCCGAACTCCTAGTTTCTGACAAGCTAACAGGGAATCTAGTCGAACCTGCATCCCCCAAGGATTGCGACCCCAAAATGAAGACTAAAATCTATCGAATCAACCCCCTAAAACAAGCTTGCATTTCGAACTTTACCGGAGGGTAAGGGGACAAAAGGTGTATCTGCTAATTTTATCGGAAAACAACAAAAAACTAGACCCACTTAAATGTAAAAACTAGAATTTTTCATTGAATTTGGGGGGAGTGGTATTGATTCCCCTTCTATAAGGGGGGTGTCAATACCCCCCCCCCCCCCAACTTAACCTAAAACTTCTAAAAGCCAGGAGGGTTCACCCCTTTTTATACCCCTAAATGGAAGCCTAAATGTCACATTCCTATCTCGAGCGCACCCCTGCCAGAACAACTCGGGAATTCAACTGAAGTCAAGGGAGTCCACCTCCCCCCTTTCGCAGGGCGATGGCGCACCATCTCAAATGTTACGGAGCATCCGTCTAGAAAGAGCTCCCCCCCTCCCGAAATGAGGTAAAAAAAAAAAAACTCTAAAGAAACCGCTTCTAAAAATTTCGGTTTCGCAGGCTGCGCCATGGACCCCCTCCCCCCTTTCGAAAATGAGATTAAAAAAACCCTCTCAAAAAACTGGCTCTAAAAATTTTAGTTGCACAGGCTGCGCCATGCCCCACCACCTTTTAGTGGGCACCCCCGTAGCAGTCAACTCAATTTTGGAAAAGCTCAGAAAATGAACTACTCGAGTACTCGATTCAAACGTCTCGAGATTTCGATTTGAAACATCTCGAGATCTCGATTTAAAACATCTCGAGATCTCGATTCAAAAGATCTCGAGAAGTCAATCGCTCGAGTACTCGATTTGAAACATCTCGAGATATCGATTTAAAACATCTCGAGATCTCGATTCAAAAGATCTCAAGAAGTCAATCGCTCGAGTACTCGATTCGAAAGATCTCGGGAAGTCAATCGCTCGAGTACTCGATTTCAAAAATCTCGAGAAGTCAATCGCTCGAGTACTCGATTCGGAAGATCTCGAGAAGTCAATCGCTCGAGTTCTCGATTTCAAAAGATCTCGATTATCAATCACTCGAGTGATCGACTTAAAAAGATCTCGATTATCAATCACTCGATTATCAGAAGTACTCGATTCCCGAGATCTCGATTATCAAAATATCTCGATTATGCCCATCACTAGAGCGAACTAGTAGGAATAGGGCGGTGGTAGTAATGGAACTGCGGGGGGGGGGGGGGAATAAGACAGCGAGAGGAATGGGACAGCGGAAGGAATAGAACGGTGCTACACCTATGTCGCTAATAAGATGCGAAAAATTATTTCTACCATGTTTAGTGTATGTAGCAACAAAATTTTAAAGTTATACATGTACTGGACAAGGTAGAAATATTTTTTCGCATTTTATTTCGTCATAGGGTAAAAATGGGAGAGGCGCCGTATGAAGTGAGGCGCCATACCTGATGGAAATTCAGTGATTAAAAAAGAGGTGGCTATATTTCTCAGTTTTTATTTATTCGTAGACGTTTCCTCCTGAACGTGTCAGTTCTTGTTCGACTGCGCTCGAGTGTGACGTATGTATGACGCAAGCATTTTTTGATGAAAATTTTGAATCGCTCTGGTTTCAATAAATGTTAAATGTAGAACAGAGACACCGTGAAGTAAGGACTGGTTTTAATGTTTGATTTAGGTTGTTATTAACTTATTTCAACTACATTTTGCAATATGCATCAATACTGGCGGACTTTATACTATGTGGCATCTCTCCCACATAATGAGGAAATGTGCTAAACTTTTCAAAAATGTAAATGAAGTGGTGTTTTGTCTCGATTTTCTTTTTTTTTTTTTTGAAAAAGTAAAAAAAAAAGAAAAAAATCGAAAAATGAAGCTCAAAAACTTTATCGAGTGCCGTGGCCGTGGGAAATACTACATCAGATTTTACAGCTTTTGGAATATTCCCACTCAATCTTAATGCTATTCCAGATCAATTGTTTGCTATTGATGATTTAATTGACGTAACTACTCTTGACATTCCTCTTGAAAGTGCTGCCACTCCAGCTCTGTCTCCACAAAAACCATCAACTTCCAGACAAACATCCACTAGTAAAGAAACCCCTAGAAAGATTCTTGAGAAATCTTATCCGACTCCAAAACTACCTAGCACGACAGTGAAGCGAAAACAAGTTGCTGGTGTGCGCGGAATGTTGGAAAAATTATTATTAAAAAAAAAAGAAAGAAAAGGAAAGGAAAACTGACTGGTTTATGTGTTTCTTATGCTAAAAATGGCTGCGTGAATCAAGTACAATGTACTGTAATAATTGTGGTAAGGAAATAATCCGCAAAAAGATCAAAAACAAGAAATAATAACATAGATGGCATCTCTCCCACACTATATGGCGTCTCTCCCACACATCGTGGGAGAGATGGCCTGTTGTCAACTTAACATTTTTTTTTCTATTTATTTTTTAAATTTAAGTCTAAAGCTCATTATTTGTAATTTTAACACTTAAAATGGTGTAACTTCAAACTGAAACATAAAGGGTTGATTTATATTGCATTTCTAATTTTTTATCTAGTTTCTACAAAAAGTATGGCATCTCTCCCACTTTTACCCTAAATGCAGCGTTGAACCATTCTTCCTGACTTCCCCTACCGACGAAATTACTTTGCCGGGAACATCTTTACAAACACGGTAAAGAGAATTTAGTTTTAATTCTTTCGAAGAATGCCTAGAATTGCAAAAATTAGGAATAATACAACCACCAAATCAATAATAATTGAATACTTAATTGCAGAAATATCTTGTATTTTTAATCAAAAATAAAACTAATTTAAATGGAATTTAATAGTATCTTATAGTTACACATATGATCTATGTAGAATTTCAAATATGTAATAAAATTTCAGGCTAAAATCGTTTAAGATCCGAAATTTCAGTCAGATGTATTTTTAAAAGCTATACTTTTGCTTAAATTTTAGTTCACCTTTTCAAATCGGTAACTTCTTTTCAAATTAAAAAGTTTTTCTCAAGAGTTTATTGCATTCATACGACGCAAGCTCTATTAATCACTATTTTTAGAAAGAAAAAGGCAGAATTTAACTAGTTTTGAGTAAGAACGGTGCTCTTATGCGATTACAAATATAAAAAAACATAATGTAGGATAAATTGAGATATTTTCTAGAAACTTGGATGGGGTTGTTGATAGATTGCAAATCTGTAGATTTTTTGATATGAGGTAGGGAGAAACAAAGGGATGCAAGTGCCTAAATTAAAAATTTTGAGTTGACCTGTACAAATAGCAGGAGAACCTCTCCTCTGTGTTTGTGCAAGTTATAGAATAGCTGTTATACAGCATGATTTAGAGGAAAAATTCAATAATAGCCTAAACCAATTTTACGGTGATCAGTGTAAAGTGTTAATAAGCCGAACTCTGCGTTTCGCGAAAAAAGAACTGTCACTGAATTCAGTGCCTTCAACTTTGTTAAACACAGGACTTAAGTTGCATGAAAACCCACAAGATCTCAGCTCTTGCATTTATTTTCAGTTCTATATAAAATTTTACGCATTATATGAAATTCAGACCAGTGCTGCGGGTCGCAGAAAAAAATGACAGACTCCAATTCCGACTCCTGTAATTTTCTAGACTTCTGCCCTGAATCTTTTACCCCAAAATCAGTTCTACTGCGAACCTCTCGACTCTAGTTCGAACTCTGGAAACAGCGGAGTTGGAGGGAAAATGACCAAAACTGACTTATGGAATCTGAAAACCCCCGACTCCGACCTCTTTGGCACGGATTGTACAGCTAAAATTTTTAGGGAGATGATTTTGTAGGGTTTTTATCTCATTTTTGGGAGAGGGGGGTCTCGTTCTTAAGAGGAAGGGGTGGTTTCCCGTAGAATTTGTAGTGGTGATCTATCGTTTTTGGGAGGTACTCCAAAATCAGCCCGACTCCGTAACCCTGATTCACATTGCGTGCGCACGAAAATAAGTTCTGAAGGCTCTTCATCTGAAGGCTACAAATCTGTTTGTTGTTGTTGTTACTAATCCTAAGTGGTATAGTTTAACTATACTATCTCCATAAAACCAAAAATCTCCAAAAAGTCCAGAAAAATTTTTTGGTCTCGTATAATCTCAAGCACTGTGATGTTCAAGCACTTGGGGCCTGATCGGCCCTGCACCAATGACGCTCCGAAAACCGTTTCTACCTCTGTTACAAAGCAAGCTGTTACTGTGTCTACTCAGAGAGTGTAAAAGAGCCGTCTGTCGTCTCCTGGTAAGATCATCGAGGTCTTCGACCAAAAAGTCATGAATGATCAAGTAGAACCTGTCAAATTGATATTCAACTCCATCCTTTTTCTTACATTTCTTTTGCAAGAAATTATGCCCTGGTTAGAGATCAAATTTTCGTGATCTAATTCTGACACTTTCCCTGGTGAGAAATTCAGAAGGTAAACATCAAAGAAGACCATGATCATTGATCCTCGCGTGTTCTCGTCTCATTTCTCTCTTCCTTCTGCTGCTCACTTTCCTCGACACTGGAGGGATGAGCGAAGGGAGGATGATCCTTCGTCACGCTCTGGACAGGTGCTAATGACCACTCTCTATTTGTTGAAGAAGATTTCTAACTCCCCGAGCGTATCGGAGGATGGAAAATGCCCGCTAAATTGGAGCGCTTCTCTGTTTCGAAGAACCTATAAAGAAGTGCTCGGGGAAAAAAATACCTTTGACATCTGCTCTGCCAGTGAAAGCTTTTCTTCGGGACCTTAGAAACCCATGAGATAACAAGGTGAGTCAATCTTAGTCACTTCACATTCCTACAAATTTATGAAATTTCTTTAAGTGAAGTCATTTTTATGCATTTAAGTGCAGTAATGTAGTTGATGAGCGGTCTGCCACGTAAAAAATTGGCAATTTATTTACCTAACTTTTCTTGAAAAATCATCATCAAAACGAAATTAAAAAGTAAGACAGAATAAAAGCGTGAAATAGACATAATCCCTAACAGCAGCAAAATAATTGAATTTTGATAGTCAGAAAGTTCGATATCGTCTTTGAAGAAATCTATATTCTCAGATAATAATTCTATTGTTAATTACTTAAATTGAACAACACTAGTTTTTCTTACAAAATCTTTTCCAAAAGTCCCCCCTTTTTTATGTTTCGTACGTTTCTTTATTTTTATTACAGAATTACTGCTTATTTGTTTATTACTTATTTTATTTTACTTTTTTTTATTTTTGAGATACGTATTAATGAAATAACTGGATAAATGTTTTTTTTTATATCAATGGTGTAGCATATTCCTAAGAAAGAAAGAAATTTAAAGTTATTTCATTTAAAAAACAACGAAGATTAAAATAAAATTTACGGGAATACAGTAGTCACCGGTAAATGAGATCGCGATTACGTTCATAGTCGCTTATTGTTATCAAAACCATTCGGTTCCAATTTTCTCTAACCACTTGTCAGTTGAAATTATAGTTTTATGTGATCATTACCTCGATTAATATCATCGATTTTTGGATCAAGGATCGAGTTTGAAACGATCAAACTGCTCCACCAGCTCAAGATTTAAAAAAATTGACCGCCGCACTAAAAAATGATAAAAAACTTTTCAGATATGATTTCTCGAGAATTCAAATCATGAATCGAACTTGGCACTATTAATACTGGGTGAACTATTGATTGCACCATGTCCGTCAAGTCATGGTGAAAACAACAGCTAAAACATGTATATTTTTCCATATTTATATGACCAGAAGTTTTTCAAATTGTAATAGAAAAGTATAACTGATGACTCCGATAAAGAATGCCTTGATGTTGAGCAACCTCCTTTGAATGATGAAACGGGAATTGTACAACACCGTTCCATTGACTTAGAAAACATTGATTACGAGATATTTATAAATTAGCCCCTGAAAAGTTGAGCACAATCAATAATTGGTGATTTTTTTAAAAATATGAAATGGAAAAACTACATAAATATAGGATGAGTTTTTCAATTTTACTTCGGAATTAAATTAGTGTATCTTAATTGATAAATTTATCTAACTTCGTGATTTGTTTGTTGTTATCTATCTCTCATTATTATCAAGATCATTGTGTCCCAGAGCGATCACATTAAGCGGTGACTGCTGTAAATCGGAAATATTTGAAGAATTCATTTTTTGTTAAAAGAAATTAAATAAATTAATCAAAAGATTTTCATGGATTAAATTGCGAGAAAACATCAAAGTGAACTCATGTTAATTAAAAACTTTTGATTCCATATTATTTAAGCGAATGGTAATAGATGGAGACAGAGCTAAGGTTTTTTTTTTTCCAATGTGAAAAATACTCCTTGACACTTTTTAGAAGAGTGAAATTCATTGTAGAGGACGGAAATATGCGAAAATAGTCAGGTCCGGATCTATAAATTTTGGGCCATCCTGCAAAAATCAATAAGGCGTACTGGATTTCTGTGTCACTGTGGGCGCTTTTACTGACATGCTGCCCCCCTCCCCCGGACTGCGGCGTCTGCGGGTACGTAGATACGAGCCTGAAAATAGTAAGGAGCATAGTAATGATTGATGTCATGCAAAAATTGCTCTTTAAGAATGAAATGGAGGAGGGTAGGGAAAGAAGAGATGTGTACTATTTTGATTTTAAACGTTCGGAATGTCAGACAAAAAATAGCAGAACATTCAAATGTAACATTTTAAATTTTCTTGTTGCTTTTTTTTTCCTTTTTCCACGATATTAAATTCTTATTTGAAGTAGAAAGTTTGAAGATACGACAGAACTTTAGAGACGTAATTCCGATTTTCAGGACGCAAAATACGATTGCGCAAACGTTAACAATATCTCTGATCGATCAACTTGATAGTGTGTTTTTGCTTTTATTGGTCAAGCACTGTGCTCTTTGAAAAATAAATCTGATCCATTCACTGAATTCAACGCTCTCAACAGCATGGTATGAATGTGCTCCTGTTCTAATTCTAGTTGTATTTCCCTTGAAAGACAAGACGCCTTTGAAGGCTGCTATCAGAACTAAATTCGACTTACCATTTTGACGCATTTAATCAATGTAAGTCATCATCTAGTATTATAATAAAGTGAGCTACTTTGGTAGTGTTTGAGTTTTATGGCTACCGTAAAAGACTGGGCAGACTACGATAAAAAGCCTGCTAAATAAAAACAAAATCTTGCTTAAGGAGGCAAAATATAACCCAATCCTTCCGTAATTCATTACAAAACTGAAAATTTCTAAAATTGGTTTTGTTTCATAAAAATCACATTATGCCTTAACCGTTGGCACACCACCAACGAATTTCTTTAACTTTTAGCTCCAAAATGGATAATTCTCTAAAATTTCCTTTCCTGTAAACGGCTACAATAAACCGAATGCTTTCTCATAGGCTTTAAACTAGTTTCACATCTCTCAAAGACTTCAGATGTCTAATCGGCAGAGAATATCATCCGGAACATCCTTCGTCATCCTCATCCTCTGCCTTGCTGAAATGACTCCTCGTGTAGATTGCGGCATCTACAAGATGATGGCAGAGGCCATGATGCACCACATGATGGGGAGTTTCAGTGACGGATGGGAAAGCAAAGGTGTCACTTTAGGCATCAAATCGAAAGGGATGACAGCCATCATCCCCATCCCTTTGCCTGTGCCCGTCTTCTCCAGAGACAAAGGAGGAGGAGACAGCAAGGGAGATAAAGGTGGAGGTGGAGGAAAAGAGAAGATAAAATACGTACCTATCCCGTAAGTTTTTCATTACCACTCCTTTCTGTTTGCATTCAGTTACACTCTATTGACAGTCTATATTTGTTGGCAATGTTTCTTGGCAATGCCACTACGATGTGAGGAAGAAAAACAGAGTTAAAAAATCGTCTGTTGGGTTTCAGGGAGAACCTTCTGTAAGATATCTCACTAACTATCTACCTACTTGGTAAATTAGCCTACTAAGCTTTTTGCCTGATTTTGATTTTTCTTTAAAAAAAATTATTTTAATAAAGAAATTTTAAATACGATTAGCATTTTGATGAGCAAACGGCTGTTCTAAATATTTTACATGAGAGCATTTAGTTCCATTAGTTCCATTAAATGTTATAACCTCCAACAAAAAAGAAAATGAACTTTCATCAGTTTTCCCTGCACTTTATTCAGTCGACAGATGTCTATGTAGAACAGTAATCTTACAGACTCGAAACAACCGTTCTAATTGTTTGACAGTGGTTCAAGCTCATCAACAGGACCTTTACGTGCAGATTCATTTTCAGTTCGCCATCATGGATTCGTCTTTAAACTCTCAGTATGACTGCGTTTAATTCGGAAATTTTGCTCGTTTTGTTTGGTTTGCTACTCAATTCCTTTATAAACTTTACACATAATATTAGATTGAAAAGTCTCGGCAAAGACTAACAAAAATTTCTGAACTCTTCACTGAAAATGCTCGTGTGTGAATATACAGAAATTTTCTTCTTGATATTATTCATTATTTTGTGATGCCGTAGAAGGCTATTGCGTATCGATAAAAAATTTTTTGTCTTTTGGATAGAGAATAAAGCCCATAGACTTGTTTGCCCGTAGACATTTGAATTTGCTTGAAGACAAAACTGTATCTTCCATTGTGGATTACAACCTGTCCTCAATGTTGATTACGCTTTTTTCTTTTTTCCCCCAAAAACATTCAGTTTCAAGAAATAAATCAAACTTTTCTCAGTGTACTAATTTCTGGTGTACAAATAAGTTTTAAGGGATTTTTTTTTTCCAAGTTTGACGCTTTATTGTGAAAAAATGGTTTCATGTTCATTTTTTGAAGTAATTTCCATCGTAGGCCACTACTTTTTCCTACCTTTCTGGCAATTTTCTGATGGTAGCTCTCAAAAATGATGCGTCTTTTGAAGTGATCCACAAATCGATCCAATTTTGGACTTCTTCAAAAGAGCGGAAATGCTGACTATCAAGAGCATACGTCATCGAAGAAAACAAATAGTAGTCGAAAGGGGCAATGTCTGGGCTATATAGCGGGTGGAATAGGACTGCCCATTTCAGGGTATCGAGGTATGTTTTGAACGGCTGTGCAACATGTGGTCGAGCGTTATCATATTGCAAAATTACCTTGTCGTGTCTCTCTTTATGCAACCGAAATTCAATATAATAGGATATCAGAACTGTTTGAACAAAACTTGTCCCTGAGTTGAGAAAAATGAGCGCATGCAAATCAAAAAGAGTTAAACACGTTATTCATGAGTAGGTGAATCAAATTCAACAACTTTGCTGACAGTATTTCAGCAACTTATGGGTCATTAACACATTGAAAATTTTTTTTTTGATTTTTTTGTATGGGTCAAAAAATTAGAATAATCTATTCATTCAATGTAAGTTTTAAAAAGTTTTAAAAAGTAATGAAAAAAATTGCATACCTGCTAGGCCTGTCATAAGCATGAAGTTTGGAGCTCGGATAATTTTATGCCCTTTTAAAAGCCTTTTATTGCTCAAAATGAGTCGTCAAAGTGATAAATAGGAAAAAAAGAAGTTCCGTATTGTATCATTGCTTTAAGTTAGAAAAAAAAATAATCCAAATCAATTCAAATTAACGTTTTACTATCTACGGTATGAAAGATTTTAAAGGAATATAAAAAGACTGACCAACTAAAAGTAACCGAAGTAAATGAGAGAAAAATTGTACCAACTGGCAGAGAGAAACCCAAATTAAAGCGAATCGTTCAACATAATCGTTGAAAGATGTTTCTTACGTCCATAAGTGTTGGAAAGAATCTATATTCATCTTATCCACGCCAAATACACATGGACGGTTGCATTAACTGCAGTTCCATGTGCGAATCTAACGAAGTAAAAACCAAAGAGAAACATGAAGCAGAAACGTGCATGACTCACCTGGAGCAAACGGAAGCTCATAAAACGACAGCAAGGTTGAAAAAATATTATACGCAGTGATGAATCTTTTTTGAAATATCTGTGAACGAAAAAGTTGTTCTGGTTTGAAATTTTTTAAAGTAAAGTGTTTGAGAGAGTTTGTGTAAGACGTTCTCTCAAACTTGAGACATCCTTTATGACATGTGAGTGCATGAGGGCTGCTGGAATTGGGCAACTGTATGTATGTTATAATAAAACAATGTGTGACTTCCATTGTTTATCAATAATACTGCATGATACTTCATCTGAGGCACAGCAGTAACACATTCAGTGACACATGTTATCTTTCGGCAAGATTCTACTCCATGTGACATCTCTAAATCGACTAGTTAATTTTAAACCAGAGAAAGGAATTTCGGTATTAAACTGGTCAAGCAACTCTACCGATCACAGTACGATCAAGAATTTGTGGTACCATCATATCTAAAGAAAACGGTTCAAGACCGAGTGCCCGCTAACAAAAATTAACTCGTTGTCGCAATGAAAAGGGTATGGAAACGTTGTCAGTAGCGATGAATGTAAATAAGTGGTGGAATCCGTGTGTGAAAGGATTAAAGTATTGAATCCAGCAAAAATGACACATTCAAGTATTGATATTGTTTCTTTTGAAAATGTGTTTCCCCCATCAGATGAATATTCTATTTTTTTGACTCAATGTAAACCTACATCACTATACACTTTTGGATTATTTTGTCTAAGATCATTTTTTAATTAAGTATATTTGAAATGAAATGTACACTTTAAGGTCTAAGAAAGGTGGCACGTTCATTTAAATACCTAATTTGCACTTATATTTGGTTAAAATAAACTTTTTTCCAAAAAGTGAAAAGTATTCTATTATTTTGAATTTGTGTTGTATTGTGGCTGTTTTTCCTGCATTTCTCGGCTCAAACGCATCAACTGAGTTCTGTAACGTTGTTTGGCACTAGTATTCGTCCAATAAAGGCCCCAGTTTGGCATCTTCACCCTTCTGTGGCCGTTCATCTTGCTCTTTCTCATTGGTATTAAAACCACCGTTTCTAAAACGTCTATGCTAAACTCACACGTGGAAATCGAAGTTTTCCGTAAGCTTCTTGCTGCATTCGATTGTTTTCAGCTGAAATTTTCTTCAAATGGAAGCAGAAAAGTAAACTTTCCCGCAAATTGTGTTATATTGGCCCAAAAGTTGACATTTTCAGAGCACATAAAAACTATGTTGTTTCCACTTCAGCCAAATGTTACATACTGAAAATTAAAGCCTAACGACGAGGTTAGAAAATGAAGTTAGTTGCAACATTGTATGTTTCAATTTAATACCAGCGATGCCATCACTTGAAAATCCTTTAAAACTTATTTGTACACCAGCCAATTATATTACAATGTGTATTAGCAATAATACTGCCGTGAGAAAGTAGAGAGCAGTATCTGCAGAAATGAAGTTTTGAAATATTTGAAAAAACGCGTTTTGGATTCCACACTAACAATGGGAAAATATATTTTGGCGTTTTTTCCGTGCTTTATCTTCAGCGGAAACCAAATAAGCTAGCTTGTACGATAGAGCTAAAGTACAATAGAGCAGGGTTTCTCAAACTTTTCCGACTCGTGACACCCTTTAAAGAATTGGAATTTTTTCTTGGCACACTAGTCTACCTTTAAAATAAACATATACATATCAAAATTCCCTTAGGGGAGTGGAAACCTTATTGAAACAAATATATTACCTATGCTGCAACAATGCTGACTTTACTGGAGAATGAAACTGTACAATTTTTGTTTCTGAAAAGTTTGATATATGGGCCTTTCGAATTGCTTAAGATATCGTGTCTAAAGTCTAATTCTTGATTCACTCGCTTTAGCATGTCATCCACCTTAGAAAAGGCGGTTGTAATCTTACAGCTTAAATCTTGCAAATCATGTGTCCCATGGGGCACAAACTCACGATTTTTGATATAACACCATAAAAAAATCGCTTGGAGTTAGGTCCGGAGAGTACGGTTTCCTCGGAAGAAATTGATTGTCGTCATCAGAACCTCATCAAATCCAACCTCTAGGAACTGAGGAGTGCCCCATCTTATAGGAAAACGAACCACCATTGATCGTGATATGTTATAGGGAGTGAAAGAAGAATTAGTTTAAAATTTGATGTCGCATGATGAAAATTTCACATATTGAAGATTTGGAAACACAGCTTGTATAGTTTCTTTCTCCAGTAAATTCTCCAGTAAAATCAGTTTAGCGATGCTCGCTAAACTGCAGCGTTTGTTTTCTAGCCTTATTTTATAAACGTTTCTTTCTGATTCCATTTTTTGCCTTTATTTGTTTACTTTCAAGACATGTGCATACTCGTACTGAGTGCTTTAAATATTAGCGATATTTTTTGTCAAACCAAAAAAAAAAAAACAAGAATAACCGAAGTGCACAATATGCTTGATTTATTCCCATGTTTTGAGGCGAACTCTCTCAAATTTGCATTTTATTTTTTTTTTAAATCTTATTTTACTTTATTCGAAACGTTTGCCTCTTAATGATGTGAATTTTTAAAGAGTGTTTCTGTAATTATATTTTATTGTAATATTAAGATTCATTTTGCCTTTTTTTTTTTTTTTTGTTTCTACAGAGTACCAACAGGTGGAAAAGAAAGTGATTGGTGGTAAAGTTGCTTCTTGAACCTCAACGAACCATTTTTCAGCTGGATCTGAAAAAGAAGTCAATTGTGACATTGCATTTCCATAACTTGTTTACATACCTCATAAAGACGTAAAACTTGCATGTTTTATGCCAAATAAAGCACAATCATTGTTTTTCAAACTACTTGTTATCATGTTCTCTTCTAAACTCATCATAATGAATTTAAAAAAAAAGAAAAGAAAAAAAAAGGAAACGTCATAAGTCTCGACTACGAGTTTTCTCGGTTTTTAATATATCGCTGTGCTGGCAGGGGACAGCACAGATGGGAATTCACTGTGACTTTCCAAATATTCGGCAAATGTGTTTGGAGAATCGGCAAATATGGAGACGTAATTGTGGTATTGCAATTTTTAAATTCCCGAATGTCCCTTTTCATTAGATGTACCTATAAGTGTGCATGCCCATATTTTATTTTTCGTCAAAATTTGGAATTCCGTTCGCCCAATTGAAAATATCCTCCCTCCCAACAATTTAAGTTTGGGCACTCCTGATTGATGGTTCAACTCTTCTTCCTTTTTTGCTCAACTTTTGAGCAAGATGAAAGCAGAAATAATTGCTACAATCAACATGAGAAGGCAATCACGTGATCTGTGAGTAAAAAGTCAGTTGAATGAGTTATTAGTTGTCAATTGTCATATTTTAATAATCATATTTTTTAACGAAATTCGAGCGATCAGAGCAAGTAAATTCTTTAACTTGATTCAGAAAATGGTCTAGCAAATCAGTAAAACCTGTAAAGTTAACTACCTATCTAAGGTGACCGCTTTTTGTCAGGTACAGAATTAGTCCTGTATCATAATAGCAACCTCTATAAGTTGACCACCTGTCTAAGTTGCGCACTAAACTGTTACACCGCAAGAGGTCAACTTACGCAGGCTTCACTGTACTGATAAAGACAATTCGAGTCTTATAGTCTCCTAAAAAGTGAGCTCGATTTTATAAATCCTCTGATTGCTCATCTTTCTTATGAAAGTCACTTAAAGTTATGCATATGTTTTTATGTATAAAAACAAATATAAAACACACAGTACTTAATTTGCACAAATTACGTTAAAAAGTACGTTCTAATAACAAGGTTCGAGAAAAGTTGTAATTCACCACATTCTTCACAAAAATTTAGACTTTCATTACGATTTTTTAAAAAACTTTTGAGTAACAGACAGCACATTTCAGGGAATGATTTTCCTTATTAAATTAGGAAGTATGTTAAGTGGACGAGCAGACATTTTGAAAACTTCAGAAAATGCATTAATGACATTTAAACGACGGAATAAGGATTTTAAATTTCGTCATGCACATAGAAATCGTGGGATGAGTAAATTTTGGTACTTTTACATTGCTCAAGGAAATCGAGAGGTAGGCAGCAAGAGGGTTGATTCGCACTTTTCAATCACAATTAACCGTTGCGTGTGCACGTTTATGTTGTATTACTCGTAAGTTCCATATAAATAATAAACTATATCAAGAAGCTACTTCACTGGCATATCCGGAGAGGGAGGGGGGGGAGCAAAGGGAAGAAGGTTCTAATCAAGGCAAAGGAAATGCCTGGTTCTTATTTGCAATTCTGTCTTAGCTTTGGCCGTGGTGGCATTGATGCTTCTGGAGCTTCCTTAGTAAATCAGGAAGGTTCTAAAGAATTACATTAAACCTTACGAATTTCCGTAAAAGGTTTCAAACTGTCTTTAACCGGGGAGATTTCCAAAGTCTTCAGAAAGATTCAATTATAATTTCAGAAAGGTTGCTGAAATTTAGCGGAAAGTGTTAATGGTTTTTGCAAGATATGTTACTGGCAACAATTGGGCACATTAACTGCCCATTATTTTCCAGGAAAGTTTCTGAAACTTTTAACAGTGTTCAAAGAAATTTAAAAGTTAACCATCTTCCGAACTTTGACACAAGAAAATACGCTATATAGCAGAGGTAAAGTTTCGTCTGCTATATTTTATCAACCTAAAAAATCTCATATATTAGAATAGTAGATAACTCAAAAAATCTACAGACTTTCGATCTAACAATAAAATTACGTATTTAAAAAATATCTCTTTTTTTCTGAAGTTATTCAAAGAATTTCGACTCCTCAAAGGTGCGCCATTTTTAACCGAGTTCAAAAAGGAGGCGGTAATCAGTTCATACCGCATGTAAGCTTTTCTTTTTTTTTTTTTTTTTGGTTCGTACGCTCATAGCGCCTCATTTAGTGAACCAGTTTTGAAGATTCTCTTTTAGACGGATAGAGGGCGTTCTAACTTAGGTCCCATACTTTGATTGACCATAGTTGTTGTTTAGAAAAATAGTTATGGGCAAAAAAACAGTTAATTTTGGGTAATTTCCCTATTAAATGATTAAATACAGAACGCATTATTAGAAAAATGCGTTGCCGTCAACAGTAACATTTATAGTAATCATAATGAGAATTTTGAATGAAGGTTTATCTAAAGCAAACATGAATTTTATTCACTATCATTGCTCTAGTTGTGTTTTATTGTTATCTAAAGCCAAAAATGGATAACAGTACCAAAGTAAGGAAACATAAAATTTTTGTCATGAGTAACTAGTAATGCTGTGAAATATAAGTTAGTTGGGGAGACTATTAATATTTAAATGGTTTTTGAAGCGTTGATAGTTTTTATCTAATATAGGACCTTTATCGGAAAATTCGTGGTGGACACATCATTCTATATTTCTAAAACACATTTACATAAGTATAAAATAGAAATATTAAAAAAAAAAAAAGAACCGACTTCAAAACTGCTGTTGGAAATTGCTCTAAAAAGAAAGAAAAATTCTTTGAACACCATCCATAGTACTTTTAAACATAATCTTGAAGTCGGCGAAAAACGATAGTTAAAATGATGACTAACCCAAAGTCAATTACAAATATAAATTTTAATGGACCAAGATTCTTCAAAGGCATTCACACACATTTCATCGATAATAACTTGAGTGCAATTGTATCAGTCTTAATTTTGAGTGGTTATTCTGAAAAATAAAAATGAGTTATGTGGTTGCTTATCATTTTAACTATAGTATACTTTTTCGCAGATTTCAAAAATTACGTTTGAAATAGTGTATATATATAAGGATGGTGTTTAATTAATAAATTATTATTTACATTTTTGAGCAATTTCCAGCTGCAATTTTGAAGTATTAATCTATTTTTATTCTTTCGCCTTTGTTATGATATAAACAGGTGACTATTTCAAAACTGGTTTTTATTGTATCAGTCAGCCAGAACTAACTTTTAGCAATGCAGACGAAGATAGTTATTTTAAATAAAGATTTTAGTGCTGAAAAAACAAACAACACAAAGTGTTTTTTTTTATTATGATCATTATTATTATTTTTTAATCTTTATTATTGGAAGTTTATTCATAAAAAAATCGAGATTCAGAAATTTCTTTGAATTAAACTTTCATATCTGCCAAAAATATCTGAAATTCAAGCATTGTCAGTTTAAAAAAATTAAGCTTCAATTGTTTCTGTATAACAAAATCAAAACTACTTTTGAAATGAAATATTGTTTAAATTTTTTTTATTCAAGATGCATATTAAATATAGATTATAAAAAGTATAAATAAGGAGGAAGAATGAAATAATAAATGAATGCAAGAAAACTTTAAGGCCTGGGATCGTACACACGAAGTCTTTTTTGAAAAGAAAATCCAAGGAGTCCCAAAAATTTCACGAAATTAACGTAACAACATAAAGCGTGTGCAATACAGCCTCAAATTTTATTCACTTTGACTAAGGACAAACCAATCTACTTTTCTTACCGTAATGCACTAAAACCAGAGGCGTTGCTCTGGGAGCAGAGGGGAGAGGGTCCTTCCCTCCCCCCCCCCCGTTTGGGGGCTTGACACTCAAAGAGGAATTGCAAGTTTTTGAAAAATATGAAGCTAAAACGCATTTTTAAGACTACAAATTTGAAAATTTCCCGGGGAAAATCTTCGCACCCCCCTTTTTTCCATCCCACATCACGGAGTGAATAGTATACTCAGGATTAGGTTCATGTTTTCAATACACCTGTATTTGGGATGCTTTTGAAATCATTAAGAGGTCATCAATTTCCTACACCACCTTACCTTTTTGACCTATCGACGGTCTGCACACATGCGTCTAGGGTAAGTTATATAAAAAGCATTCATAGTTTTTATTTGTCTTTTGTACATTAGCCCACTTAAAATTTCGTTGGAATGTTTTTTTTTTTTTTGCGTTTGTAAGGGGGGGGGGGGGGTTACACTACAGATTACCGCACCGAATGTCAACCATGCAAGGAACGCCATTGCTACAATTACTGTACTTTTTCATGTATGCCAAGTCAATTGTATTATTTATAATATTTTCGCATCTGATAAAAAAAAAAGGAAAAAGTTCTAATATGTTTTACTTCAACGATGACAAAATGCACAGTAACACAGGACAATGTATCGTTCAATGGTTTCACAAACTCGTTTTATGAGTAAAAGATGGATTACACAGCCTCCAAATTTTAAGCAATAACTATAGAATTTTATGGCAGAAAGAGAGATCTAGGTTCTATGCAATGCACACACTAAAGTGCAATGATCTTACAACTTAATTTACTTTTTATAATAACAGAAATAATTTCATTTATTATATAGGTGAAAAGGGAGCACTTGTAAACAAGCTTTTTCATTTCTAAATTTCTTAAAAAATATTATCAGTTTTTCAGAGCAAAAGTGTCCCCAAGATAGAATAGTCCTTTCTTTGTGCCCTGGAATTATTTCAGATTAAAAAAAAATTATTTCCTTACTTTATGGAATTAAAAAAAAATGTTATTAATTGCCTGGGGCATATATGAACGCGATTGAAAAATGCAGGACAAGCATCATATTTCAACAAAAAACTCTTTAGCACCAAACATATACGTATATACCAATTACATTGAAATGTGTGTAACCTAAACTGCCAGTTTAATTTGTACAGTAACAGTTAATAAAAAATATTTTTCCCGAACTGTATAACTCTGCTCACTGTCATAATTTTAAAGTTTCGTAGCATATTCTAATCACTGGATCGACAAGAAAAAAAAACTTATAAGACTAAACAATTCAGAGAATATTTTATTATAAAAAGATTATTCTTTTTATATAGTGCGGTAAGCGTCATACAGAATATGATGATTCATTTAAAAATTATTTTAAATTTCAATTTTTAGTTGACGGAAAATATTTTCTTCTTTTTTTCTTGTATTTCACTAAATTGTTGGCCAACTATTTAGTAACAAAAGAATTTAAAAAATAAAAGTAATAAAATAAGTAATTAATTAATTATAATGTAATATTAATTAACAATAGATTTACAAACTGATAATAGTAAAATAATAATTATAAATCAATACATCCTGTTTTAATACTTATAATAAATATACATTACTATTTATGATACGGAGAGGATATGGGAACTGCTTACATGTGCTCCTACATGATATGTTCACAAGTGCCCCGTCATCTACCTTAGAAATTATCCTCAAAAATAAAGAATTCTGAATTTAATTAAAAAATTTAAACAATGTCATAAATTTTCTTGAATGTTTACAAAATGGTTTGCAATAATTAAGTTTAGCTTATTAGTTTAAAATATGTTTTCACGTGAAGAAGACAGCGATAAAATTACATACAACACCTGCTGTAAAAAAGAAGTTGTTACCACATAAACATATACTGGCTCATTGCTCTAGAAGTTTGGCCAAGAAGTATAATTGATACTGCCATTACTTGAGAGCTTTTCAAGATTTTTTGATAGACGTTATCCTAGTAAAATATACCATGTTCACATTTGCCCCTTGCTCATATGAGCCGATTCCCTTTTTCCCCTGTATATTATATAAAATGAAGTTATTATTCAGAATTTTTTTTTTTACACGAGATGAAATAATAAATAATAACAACAATTAGTTTTATAATAATTAAAATCAAATGAGCAATATAAAATCTTGTTAAGATAATTAATAAGCTAACTTAAAGTAGCTAGGTTAAAATAACTTCTACGAGTAAGTATCAAAATATACAAGATACAGAAGGACTGAAACTTCAAGCACTGATGGAGATAATAAATAGTTTTAAAATCCTATTTGTACTTTGTATTTTAAATAATACTGGAAAATAGAGGAAAATAGTATATGCAATTTAAATTGTTACAACTGAAATTTTTATAGTTTTTAAATATAAAATTTAAAGCATCTAAATGTTAAAAATCAAAATAGAACACCATCTCTTCTTTTCCGACCACTCTCCATTTTGTCATTAGAAAGATTTTTAGTTGAAAAATGTTTTGCAGACTCAATGTATTACTATGAGAAGCAAATGACACAATTTTTTCGTTCGTTATAAACTGATTTGCATTGTGTTTGTATGTAGTTCATTTGTACATTTATTTTAACGTTGCAAAGTCTGAAAAGCAATGTTACATCAACAAGCCATATTAGTATAGTTAGAGAATTCATTTTTTTGCTTACACGCATCTAATGGGATCTTTTCCGAAATTTCAGATGTATTTTTTTCTGAAAGAGCATGCTTAAAAGCATATGATTTGACCATTTTTCAAATACTTTGACAAAGTTTAATGTTTAAAAATATATATTTTTTAATTGGTGCGAAGATTCAGTTTCCTTTTTCACGCTTCAGCGCATGACATCACAAGTGATGAAATGCCATTCACTGATGCCATTAGAGAAGAGCGCAATATTTAATTCGCTTCTTTACTCACATGTGCTAGCAACGACACATGGTTGATGGCAAGCGTAGAACGCAATATTTAATTAGCTTCTGAATTATCATAGCCTGGACCCGCGGTAGACAGCAAGCGTAACATTCAGAGTGCCAGCGGAGTGCGCGCCAAAGTTCATCATTTGTGACGTCATAAAAGCCACGCCTTGTTTGAAAAATCAGATACGTATTTTTAAAAATATTAATTAAAAACTAAACGTTTTGAAAATAAAAGATTTTCCTCGCTCCGTGCTACATTTTTTGCTCATTCTATCAACTTTAGTGACAAAAAGTAGCAGTTTTGACTGACGGGAACAACCCCATTCAAATCCCCCCCCCCGCTTTTTTTTTTTCTAAATTTTTGGGAACGGCTTGAAAAGAAATGGGGAATGGAAAATTAAGAAGTGTGAAGGTTTTGTAAAATTCCTTCAATATACCAATATTACTGTCGATTTCACGGCACAAAATAAGAAGAAATCACGCGAGACATTAAATGTGATTAATTGCAGTGATAATTGACTCTCTCACTAAATTAATCTCAACAACTTACACAGTAAAATATCGCCATGAACGACCGCAAAACTATAAGTAGTCGCCGAAAATTGGTTGAAATTGAAGTCTAGAAAACACCATCTTTGATGACAGTATTGATGTGCTTGAATATCGGGGCTCGCCTCCGGAGATGTTCCGAAATTAAAGAAACTAAAAACTCAATTTTAGGCTCTCTCACACGTAGCAGTAGTATCGCATGCACACTTTTGGATCCACCATTGGACGCCAGGTTTGAATTGGCAGATCATTTCAAGGAAGGGGCGACTTCCCTGGGCCCCTTCACTACTACCATTGATCACACATATAATGATTAAACTACGCACATTTATTTCTCTCTGAATCCACAAGTAGAATTTGTTTAACGATAAGAATTAGTTGTTCAACGTGCAATAGATGGCAGCACTGTAAACTCACAAGATCTTTTAGATCAGTTTACGTGAAAACACACGAGAAGGGGGGAGGGGGCTTTGCTTTGGCCAGTGGCCAAGGTTGAATTATTTCAAACTGGTAAAATCTTTCACACGAGGTAATGAGGGTGAAGTATTCCAAAAAATTTGACCTTATACCTTATCTCATCTTAATACAAATGAAGGGCTCGGGGCAAGAATGCGATATGCCACATGACGTAAATTTTTCAGTAGGTCAATTTCCAACTAAGAAAAAATATTTGTAGAATTTTTCAAAGGTGTTATACATTCCACATTCTGCAATACTAAAACCAGATATGTTTTTCTTCAAATGACATAATTAATTGTCATGTTTATTTCAATTTTAGTTATGAGAAACAAATATTTCGATCGAAAAGTCAC